>NC_041383.1:111765002-111778603 GCF_002162155.2 Triticum dicoccoides
AATGTCCAAAAAGAATTGTTATAGCACTAGTGTTCTTGTCTTGAAGATATATATATTTTAGAATCTGTCGAATCTGTCTTGAAGATAATGGTAATAATGGGATGAAAAAAGAATGAATAAAGGCAATGTTAAGAGGAATTGCCGCTTGAATGTGGAAGAATTCGTTGAAAACAAATGGTCCAAGACTCAAAGGATTATGGATTGTGCAACACTAATCTTTTAATGGGAGCTCCATACATTGTACGATAACATAAATAACAAGACTCACCGTTCCTTGGACATGTAAGGATGGACCAAAAGCTTCTACCTCACAAGTTAAATGAGCTCTCCATAGCTCGACTAGTTAAGCACGTAGTTCACTCTTTTAAGGAACATATTCCATCACTGGTTTCAGCTCATCAAACTTAACGAGTTTAACAAAACAACTAATACGTTTCGTGAGTAACTTGTTAAGCCCATTATACTCCACAACAAAGATTTCTATCTTAAGTAATAGTAATATCATTGCATCTTAAGCCACCTATTCAATTTAATTGACTAAACCCGTTTCATTGGAGGTAGCAGCTGACACATATCCTCAATGATATCCCTTCGTAAAAGTCACACTCTACTCTCATCTCACACGTCGCAACAAATCGTACCTGAAGCAAAATAAGGTAATGCATGTTAGCGAGAGCTCGTGAGTTTAACAAGCTTCTCAAACGAACCGAACCGAGAAGGGTTTTCTGCTCGTTAAGTCTACCGAGCTTAGTGAGTCGAGCCTTAACGAGCACGAGAATAATGCGCCAAGCAGTTCGTTAATCCTCCCCACCAACACAAAGTCAAGAGCTAGTGGAGAGATCAATGATTCACACAACTAAATTATTACAAATGAAATAAGATGACCTATGGAAGAACTGCGGCAAACATCAGCATCAACCATCAATGTTTGCAACCTAGGGTAACACGATGAGTGCTCCAAGCCTCTAACAAGGCAACAATGATGCCTTCTGGAAAGGAGGAATGCGCGAACACTGTCGTCACTGGACCCACCACTAAGGCCGAAACATGGGTTTCACCCTGAAGAAACGTTTGAGCAAGCTTCAGGCAATGCATTTAATAAGTGAGCGGCCGGTGAACAACAACATTACCAGGTTTCAACCAATGAAGATTATACCTAAAGATTTCACCCCTAGTACTTGACACCCTCAGAGAGATCCACCTAGGCGACATCGCCCTGTGTTCCCACCACCTGCCTATCCATCGATCATCACACACCCGTGTATGTGTACACATAGAGCTAGCCACACAAGTGGAATCATGCATGGGCAACACATGCTATCGAGCAATGCCTAGAACACCCACCGTCACCACCTCTTCCATGGCACCGAAAATCCAGTCCACCTACGCAGAGATATATCCCCATCCATACATTCTAAAATTGATGTCAATATGTTTCTACTTTCTAGGCACACCTGATGAAAGAGCGATTTTTCTTACAGCTACACCACTGATCGAGCTTCCATATGTTGAACTATTGTTTATATTTGTGTGTGATGAACGTTAAGGCCGGATATACTGCTAAACTCTTGGCAATCAAGTACTCCCTCAGTTCCGTATTAGTTTGTCTTTAGTATAAAGACAGGAATTTTAGGTCCCGGGGGTCGGGACACCCGGCTATCTCGCCGTTCATCCATAGTGTCCTGACTTGGCGATCTGTGCCTGTGCTGCAACGGAGAATGGGGTTAAAGGCTATGTGAACAGTAAAAGCAGAAGTAAGTGAATTGTTTGAAAATGGCAATGGACTGCGTAGGTCACACAGCTCAATCACTGCTACTCCTTTCCCACAGGGATTTGCAGTCTTGCCGTCACATCCCGTCATTGTTTATCAAGTTATTAAGAGCTACATCAACTCGACGGATCAAAATAACCAAGTAAAAAATTGTGCTCCACTAAGATGCCGGAGCAGAAAATTCTAAAATAAGATCGATCCATGCATATGGACCGATTCATCACATGCACAGCATTATAACCATTGATTAATAGAGTTCCACTTAGCTCCGATCATTCCAAGCTACGAACAGTTGTCCCATCGAGTAAAATACGGATGGCCCATGCATGGCCTAACGCCGCTGTGGGGAACACGCGAGCTAATGCAAAACACGACTGATATTGTTGCATGGCGGCTAAATTTCGTGTTTTGACCATTTTCTGAAACCTATTCGAGATCTGGCCCCAGGTTGAAAAATTTCGAGATCTGATCCCTTTGCTACCGCTAGAGTCCATGGCAGTAGGGTCTAACAGCCTACCGTCAGGGATTTTGGCGGTAGGAAACATCGCTACCGCCAACCCTACAGCCAAGGTGCTTGGCGGTAGCCTGCACAACCATACCACCAAGGTGCTTGGCGGTAGGCACGAGCACTGTGTTCAATACATAGGAGGTTTTTGATGGTAGGGCATGCAACCCTACCGCCAGTGTATTTGGCGGTAGGCTGTTATACCCTACCGCCATGGTCTCTGGCGGTAGCAAAGGGTCAGATCTCGAAATAATTTCAAACTAGGGTCAGATCTGGAATAGGTTTTAGAAAATGGTCAAAACACGAAATTTAGCCTTGCATGGCACGCCGTCTGCATGCCCTATGACAACTCGTTTTAGCACTAGGCTGCTCCAGCTGCCCCACGAGACGGCTGCTGCCTATAGCCTACTAATCCCTAGTAGCTACACCATTAGAACAGTCAAATGGACTGGTAAGCATGCAGAAGCTCTGCAGTTTGACAGAAGGACACACGAATCTCAGCGAGGTCGGATGGATAGGATAACAGGGTGCCCCGACCCCGGGAGCTACCACACCTTTTCATGTATAAAGTTCAACTAAATCAGCCACAACTAATGTAAACAAAGGGAGTACATAACAAGCAGCCAGTGTGCTGTCAGACATCTACCTCCAACTGCTAATGGTATTCAAGCGAGGGTTAGTGAACAGTCCCAGCATTTAAGAACTTTGTAAGTTAGAGATGGCCATGATGCCAGATTCTCTACTTGAAGATAAAGATGGCTCCATCACCACAGCTGGCCTGTACCCCATTTGACAGTTTGCAAATGCAAACTCTGCAAACCAATCCATCCGTTCAACAACGGCGACGCCGACCCCGCACCAAACATGCATGCATGGAACCCCATAATCCGATCGTTTTCAGCAGGCGGCGCTGCTCGTTGGGTTCTTCAAATTTTCCACGGGAGCGGACAGAAGCAGCGCCGACCGACGACGACGGGCCCGGTTGGCATGACGCGAAAAGGGCCAGATCTTGTCAAAAATAGAATGATCCTCCGGTGACTGGTGGATAGTGAGTGAGTGCGGCAGTGACGTCGCGCGCAGCAACGAAAAATGGGTCATCCATCGTCTACTACTTGGCATGTACGATGGATGATGCTGGCCACTTGGTAGGTTAACTATTCTGCATTCGGGTATCTGTCAGTCGGCCGATTCGCGTGGAAATAACCGACCCTGAAACACATGAGTGTTCAACATTTCATCAGCCCCGAAAATCCAGAAACCTCTTGCAGCAGCACTGTAGACCTATTTGTATTTCGTGCTCCCAGTCCGGTACGTATTTGGATTTTCTTATGATACCAGTAGCTTCATCCGATACCAGTCAGCAGCTTCCGACTGAATTTTCCGTGCGTGCGAGGGCTACGGCGTCGTCGGGGAGCTCTCTGTTCCAACGGAGCGCGGAAGGCGGCGAGCGACGTCCCATGATCCTGTCTGAGCCGTATGGGTCCAATCCAAGGATCTCTCGCCATTCACGCCGGAAAACTGCAGCTATCTACGAATGGAAGGAGAAGTAGCTAGTGTGTGTGGCACTACCGGTGAAGCGTGCATGCGTGGGTTGGGCACACGTCGATTTCAGGGGTACTGGGGGAGCGTGGCGCTCCACCCCGATCGACTAGTGAGGCCGCCAAGTTGCCGCCGCTTTTGGAAGCAACTCAGGAATTCAAACCGGGTCGCTGGGTCGTCCGTGAGAGCCCCACACTTTGTGGTAAGTGTTCCCGCAGAAGAAGAAAAAAAAGAAAGAAAGTTGTGTGGTAATTTTATTTTTTTTGAAACGAGGCAAAAGACTTGCCATTTTCATTGATTAAGAAGAAGAAAATTGCCCGGTTAATTGGCGAAAAACCAGGCTAAAACTGATACAAGTCAACCCATATGACATGGGCACCACCAGCTAACCTGGCCACCGACATGGAACCCGAAACTGCGAAGAAGAAAACAGCCGGAGAAGCCACGACGGCACATGCCAACAGATGTAATGATACTGTATGTGGTAATTTTGCCCGATGAAGAGAGTAGAAAGCCTTTTTTTCTCTACAAAACATGTTTTTATTTACTCATAACGAAGCATATAGCAGACACGAACACAATGAGCGAACACCCAGCCTCTGCAAGCTTAGATGCACACTATACAAAACTATGCCTTAGCGGAAGGAGAAAAGGAAAAGGAAAATAACCAAAGCGATCAAGCAGCGATCAACGATATACAAAACTGACAATCGGCACCAACTATCTCTTGACAACACGAGGACTATGATAAAGGTTCTTCAAAAACAATACCTTCAAGTAGGGAACGACACTGACACGTAAGCATTGTCATCGTCGGATCCAACCACTGAAGGCTAGATCGTGAGTTTTCACCCTGAAGTTCATGCCCGAGCAAAGTTCAAGCAATGTCATCAACTGGGTAATTGCGTAAAAACGCCACCATTGCCAGGTATAACCAAGTACGGCCAGACCTAGGGCTATGATCAGTTGCTTAGTTCACCCGGGAGCAGCTAAGCCTGATCTGCCCCTGCGCCCCGGTGAGCGGGCTGATGTTCCCCATCCTCACCATGGCCGCCGTGAAGTCCCTATTGAACTGCACCGACGCCGACGAGTACGCCCGAACCAGGCCGGCGGTGCGTCCGTCGTTGATGAGCACCTGGTCGGAGTGCAAGAGCCCTTTCTAGGACATCAAGTTGCTGTAGTATGCGTTGTCGAACCCGTTGGGCGTCTTCGTGTCCAGAGGCGTCAGGCTGTTGTCGCCGGAGCAGGTCGGTCGGGGGCAGTTGGCCTTGAGAGATGTCGCGAAGGCCGTGTCGATGTTGGTCTCGTTGTAGAGCTTGCTCCTGAAAAACCGGCACTGCGATTGTCCAATGGTGTGGCCGCCAGAGAGGGCGACCATGTCGGTCACGCTGAGCCCCTTAGCGGCGAAGTTGGCGGTGAGGTTGGCGACGTCGAAGGACGGTGCAGGCAGGTCGTTGTTGGCCAGCGAGAGGCTCGCCGTCGTTGAGTCCCTCCTTCCCAGAGGAACGGTCCACGAAGGCCCTCCTAGCTGCAAGCAATTAATAAAGAACTAAGTTTCTTATTTTACTGTCGCGTGCGTTCAGCAAATTGACAGGCATGGCGCCAAATCGATCTTACGGCGACGACGGAGTCGCGGGCGGCGACGGCGAGGATGTCAGCGCAGGAGACGGTCTACCTGCACACGGCCTCGACCTGCGCCTTGATGTTGTCGGTGACGTTCATGCCTCGAATGGAATTGTTGTTCGGGGCTGCCCTCTGCTCGCCCGTGAAGGTGGTCGTGTCGCTCAGCAGTACGGACGCGTCGCAGCCCTGATGCATCGTTAGTCGTCACACATGTAAGAAATTATTTCCATCAAGATAAATTCACTAGTAGTACAATATAATTCTGTTATAGTTGATTTGAACTCAAGAATTGAGAGGGTGCTTGGATACGTTTTAGTCCCATGACTAAAAGTAGTGGGACTAAAACTTGCTAGCCTCACCCATGCTTGGATACAAATACTAAATAGACTAAAATGAGTTAATGAGCATTTATTATTCTCCAAACCCTCCAATCCCAAACTTGCATGTGTTAAAGGAAAGGAGTTAAATGAGGAGAGAGAGGACTAATCTACATTTTAGTAGGGTTCCCTTGACTAAAAATTTTTAGTCTCAAGACTAGTTCTAGCCTCTCTTTAGTCAGGTGTGAATGGAACTTTAGCCTCTAAAAAAGACTAGTTTTAGTCAGACTAAAAATAGTCCCTTGGATCCAAGCATGGTCTGAGAAGTCACTGTAAAAAATAGTTGATAAGTAAGATTGATTTATTTATTTTGCATGGCAAGTCACATTAATTAGAATGCATGCATGGACTAGGGTCAACTATGTAGTTAGGTACTCCTACATAATATATGTAGTAGTGTTCCATTCCATTAGCTTTTTCATACCGCAATGACTTTGAAGACAGTGTGATTAACTGGTCGATCTAGGACTAGGAGACCTACTAAATTAAGTACTCCCTTCTTTCCAAAATTTTTGTCTTAAATTTGTTAAAATATGAATGTATCAAGTCATATTTTAGTATTAGATACATTCGTATCTAGACAAATGTAAGACAAGAATTCTGGGACGGAAGGAGTATATACTAGTACTAATGTGTGCAATAGAAACTATAGTATTACCGGTAGTAAGTAAAGGGAGACGATGAGTGAGAGGGACTTGCTTGGACAAAGCAGTCGTTTTAAAAAAAAAAGAAGGATGACTCCCGGTCTCTGTATCTGGGCGATACATATGGCCACTTTATTAATTATTCTCACAAGACCTTACAAAGCCATATAACAGCAAGACTAAAGCCACCGTCTAAGCAACAGCTGTCGCTACACCTATCCAATTGATGAAGGGACGTAGATAGTCTGGGCCTAATACCAAACACACATCGT
Source organism: Triticum dicoccoides (assembly GCF_002162155.2). Classification (NCBI taxonomy): domain Eukaryota; kingdom Viridiplantae; phylum Streptophyta; class Magnoliopsida; order Poales; family Poaceae; genus Triticum; species Triticum dicoccoides. Next base: position 111,771,734 of record NC_041383.1, read on the forward strand.
AGCCAAACCTAAACATCTAAGACCTGAGGTCCCAACCAGGACGCCTGCCGGGTATGGGACACCTACCAGTCCGGCGCACTCCTCAATCAGGACGCCTGCCAGGTATGAGGCTGCCGCAGCCACCTGCTATCAATCCATCTTCAAAGATGTACTGTTGCATGTATCGTGTCAGGTCTCTCTGCCATCGACGCCACCACGACGCCCGACAGCGTCGTCCTCCTGCGCGAGTCCATCCTCCCACAGCGAACTCCGAATCTGCACTGCGCCACGCCGTCAAGATCCGTCGCCATCAGTGTGTAGGGTGAAGCACCGCTCCACCAAAGAATCCGTCCTCTGGTCCCTCGATCACGTGTGTACCTCCAAGAATGACGCCCGCAAGGGAGGAACGACACCAGAGCGCCGCCATCATCCGATCATCCAATCTAGGGTTTCCCCCTGAGGTAGCAGAGAGAGGCCTTGAACTTCTTCACGGCGATGCCTTCAAGAAGGAAACGTCGCAGATAGCGCCGCCACCGCTGGCCTTAGCAGACACGAAGGCAAGTTTTCACCCAAATCAGTTCGAAGGGATCGAACTCTCGTGCATGGGCCTCCGTCACCATTAGCACCACCAGGCAGAACCCTGGAGCACCGGCTGATCAGCGAGCCACCGGCACCACCGCATCCAGATCGCCGGCCACGCCGGGCTGCCGCCATCCCTCGCGCCGTCCGGGTCAGAGACGGAGCCGCCAACCGCGCACAGGGACCGCCGCCGCCTGCACACGCCGGAGCGCCGCCCAGAGCCCAGAGCCCAGCGGCCGCCACCGCTTGCCGAGGGCCGCCGCCGCACGCTCCGAGCGGACTCCCACGCACACCAGGGGAAACTGCCGTCGTCCCCAAGCCCGCGCCGCCAACCGCCACCGCGATCCGTCCGCACCAGATCCAGCGAGCCGTGGGAGAAGAGATCCCGCCGCCGCCGACGCGGACCGGGCTTTGCCCGGCTGCGTGCCCCGGCGGCGGCGAGGATGAGATGTCGGGGGAGGGGCGAGGACGCGGGGGCGCTAGGGTTCCCCCCGGTCGCCGCGCAGGGGGCGACACGGGAGGAGACGTGGTTTGGGCTAAAATGTACTCAACCTACCTTGCTTGATCACTATATCAGTCGAAGCAACGACGCTCCCATGCGGGGCTCACTCCTCACGGCAGAGGTCACGGCACTCTTGTCTTGATGGTTGCCAGCGCCCTGGGGCATGACTTGGCGTAGAACTGAGGCGAAAGCTGCGGCCAAGCCGAGGTGGCCGCCCCCAGGCACAGGAGCAACAGCACTGAGAAAGAAGAGGACATTGCCATCGCTATACTTGTGTGTGCAAGAAGGCACTAATCCTGTTCAGATTAAAGCTCTATGCAATGGCCTGCATTACCATGACAACCGACACTATTTAAATTTTTAGTGGTACGACATTTGTTTTGGTTGGAGATCTATAGTTGGGTAGCTAGCAGGCTAGGGTCGTTGCCACAAGCGCACAATCATCGTAGCTTACAAAATGGTTCGGTATATTAGTTGGAGATGGGAAACGGGCAGCATTTGCCTGAATCATAAGCTACCATTACTCTGTTCGAGCGAAATAATTCTTCCAACCAAAGTGGTTGTTAACAGGTAGCAAGCCAGCCATGCAAAATTTGTCCGGGAGTTCAAATTCTGCAAGAAAAGTCAATAATTAATTTCGAGTGATTGAGATGTGCAAATGGAGACAAAAAAATATACTATACTGCATGGTATACTAATCTGCAGAGACGTAGGAGTACCATCCATGTTTTTTTAGAGATACAGTGTATGTGTTTATCCTTCGTCTGTTGACTGCATGTATCCATCCGTCGTCAGTTAATCGTCTAATAACCAATTATTTTTCCATTTTGACAAAGTGGTCAGTTGAGTCTGACTGCAGCATATTTCCATCCATACATCCTGGGATGGATGTCACTCTGTTCCTAGACCTCTGACGGTAGAGATGAAATGTTTAGACAGCTAGACACTTGACAACCTGAATTTTGTCCCGTGTGCATGCAGTGTGCTGTCACACGTCGACTTCCAACTGCTAATGGTATTCATACGGGGTTAGTGAACAGTCCCAGCATCTAAGATGTTTATAAGTTAGATAGAGATGGCCAATTAGCTGCAGTAAAGGACCTGAACTTGGAAGATGTCCTGAATCATAAACATTACTCTGTTGGAGCAAAAGAAAATTTCAGTTATTCCACTGTACACATGTGGTTGTTAACAGGTAGCATGCCAGCCAGACAGACATGCGAAATTTGTCCGGGAGTTCGGGGTTAACCGATTTGAGTGACCGACATATGCAGATGGAGACAAAAGTAGAGTAATATACTGTAATATCGGTACTAATCTGCAGTATCGTGCAAGTATTTGTCCTTCTTTTGTTGACTACATATACCGTTCCATCCTTGAAGTTAATAGCGGTACGGAGGTAGTAGTATTTTTATGGCAAACTGGTATGTTGAAGCTGATTGCTAGAAACTTGGGATCACAAGTTGATCACTGAGGGTAGCGATATGTTTCCATATTTATATGAATAAAAAGAATATATATAAATCAAGAGGATATCAATTATACCAGTCTATGCATCTAGGGATGCACCAAAGCTCGTATCTGGCGAGTTATACAGAAGCTATGACAGCTAGAAACTTGGGATCACAAGTTGATCACTGGTCCACGCATGGTAGCGAGATATTTTCATATTTTTTTTAATAACATCTAAGGCTGGATCAAAAGCTTGTAACTCACAAGTTAAATGAGCGCTCCATAGCTCGACTAGTTAAGCTCGTAGTTCACTTTTTAATGAACATAGCCAATCATTGGTTTCAGCTCATCAAACTTAACGAGCTTAAAAAAGCAACTAAGAAGTTTCAAGAGTAACTTGTTAAGCTCGTTATACTTCCGAACAAAGATTTTTTTTCTTAAGGGATGGTATATCATTGAAACTTAACCCACCTATTCAATTTAATTGACCAAACCCATCTCCTTGGAGGTAGCAGCTGACACACATCCTCTGGTCTCCCTTCGTAAAAACACACCCTACTCTCATCCCACATGTCGCAACACTTCGTAGCTGAAGAAAAATAAGGTAATGCATGTTAACGAAAGCTCGCGAGTGTAACAGGCTTCTCCAACGAACCGAGCTGAGGAGGGTTTTCTGCTCGTTAAGTTCCGAGCATAATGAGTCGAGCCTTAACGAGAACAAGAATAATGCGCGAAGCAACTAGTTAATCCGCCCCGCAAACACAAAGTCAAGAGCTAGTTGAGACATCAATGATTCACAGAGCTAAACTATTACAAATGAAATAAGATGGTGTATGGAAGAACTGCGGCAAACATCATCATCAACCATCAATGATGGAAACCTAGGGAAACACGAAGTTCTCCAACAACGATGTCTTCTGGAAAGGAGGGATGCATGAATGCCGTCATCACTGGACCCACCACTAAGACCGGATCATGGGTCTCACCCTGAAGAGAAGTTTGAGCAAGATTCAGGCAATGCATTCAATAAATGAGCACCGCATGAACAACAACACTGTGATGTTCAACCAATGAAGATTATACCTATAGATTTCACCCCTAGAACTTGACACCCTACACTCAGAGAGATCCACTGTCAGCTTCGCCCTATGTTGCCACCACCTGCCGACCTATCGGTCATCACACACTCATACACGTGTACACATTGAGCTACACATGTTATCGAGCAGCGCCTAGAACACCCACAAGTTGATCACTCGTCTACCTATTCCATTCCACCGAAAATCCAGCCCACCCACACAGAAACATATTCCCATCAATACATTCTGAAATTGATGTAAATGTGTTTCTACTTTCTAGACACACACTAGTAGAAAACAGGGCATTTGTCCCGGTTCGTAAGGCCCTTTAGTCCCGGTTCTTGAAGCGGGACTAATAGGTCGTTAATAATGCCTCCCCCTTTAGTCCCGGTTCTTACACGAACCGGGACAGATGGGCATCCACGTGGCCGCTGCGGGCAGCCCAGGCAGGGGGGCCTTTGGTCCAGGTTGGTGACATAAACCGGGACCAAAAGGCATCCACGCGTCAGAAGCTGGCTACAGCTAAGGTTTTTTTTTGAAAGTGGCTGGTTTAGGGGTTTTGGCGGTTAATTTAGGTTGTTATTATCTAGCTAATAGAGAGAAGTGTCCTCTCTTATCTTCGTGATTGGTTTACCAACGCTACTGCTATGTTCATTTCACCCGCTGATATATAATAACTCTTCATGCTCGCATCATACATCATCATATATAACATACAACTTCTACTCGTTATTAATAACAAGTCATACGATCATCATACTCATAGTCATCGAACCCAACCCTACATAATTGTTCTTAGCACATCATCAGTATCAGGTAGACCTAAACACACTTAAGATAAAACAGCATAAAATAATATAGACCCTGACTCTCCATTATGAAGAATGGAGATCATCCTGTCTCCAATTCTTGCGCTTCGCTTCCTTTTGCTTCCAAGAAGCTCCTTACGATTGTCCATACATTTTTTCCATTCTTTGATTGTCATGTCTCCATTTCTTTTAGAAATCCGGTATGGACAGTTGAGATTCGTAGGACGACCTGGTTGTATGTTCAAAACATCAAGGCGACCGTGCGTATATATCAGGTGAGGCACACAATCATTCAGGATTATCTGTTGAAAAACATAGTGATAACTTCGTAGTTAACAATGATGTACTAGTTTTAGAAGTATGCAAAAAGATGCAAGAATGTCGTAATAGTAAAAAGTCTTACCAGGGTATCTCCATGGTAGTTACCGTAGTTCAACACGTACACTAGTGACACGTATTGACCATAATGTTGAGGAGTTCGATTGTAGACATTGTAATTCTCAAGATAAGTACAAAATGCGATCAGATGATTTTTCTCCTTATAAGTTAATTCGGAGCCATCGTTGTAGTGGGTTTTGTCTACCATCTTCCGCACATTCTTTGAAGAATGAAAATAAGCTGTCAATGGAAATAAGCTGTCAACTATTTTGAAATAAAAAAATATAAATTACTTAATAACTATGTTAAGCTCACATGGGGGAAAAATTAGAGGTGTATCCACAAGGACCCAAATGTTCATATTGTCTTGCTCGATTGTAGGATCACCATGATCCATGTTGACAAGCATACCCTCATCAAAACCATACATCTTGCAAAGTGCTTTCCAATTTTTGCAACCAAAATGGGTTACACTCTCAGCATTGTACAACTTTACTTCAAAATCCACACCATGATGAGTCCTTAGGTGATTTTTTTTGGTTTCCATACTTTCATGGTCTTCAAAACCCATCCTCTCCAAGACATAGCGTCTTGCATAGCATGGGATAAGCTAGTCGAATTGGAAAAGATGAAAAATACACGTTAAAATAGTTAAAGTCGTGCTTAATTACGAAAAAATTTATTGTCGTCGTTGCGTACCATATGAACATCGAAGGTCTCCTCGAGCTTAATGCTGAAGCGCCGATCTTCGTCCAGTTCAAGGAACCTGTCGCACATACCTCGGTTGTTGTGGCACCAGTCGCACTCCCCCGGGCGGTTTTCGTCGTCCGAGTATGACATTTCCGGCCTATGTTCATAATTCAAATATTAAACTTGTACAATTAAATATATGTACTAAAAAACTTAAATTAGATCATTATTATTAATCACGGTTGACTATCGGTGATGGTAGATCCTCCTTTCATTCCCGAGTGCATTATTACACCAAATTGTCTAGCACACGGGAATGAAGGAGAAGCTACCCCCACGACGGCGTGGATGATGGAGGGGGCTCCTAGATTTCTGCATAGAGTGCTTTTCAATTTTATCATTCAAAGTAGGAGTACTTTTCCAATATTAGCATTCAATAAGCAAAACCAAATCGTAAAATAAATTAGTATTCAAATTAGCATGCATTCAATTATAACCAAAAATACATCATCTCTTGTGTCCGTACATCGTCGAATATTATCACTAATACTCTTCGAATACTACCATACATATAGCATTGCTAATACAGTTAGAACCGTAGCGCCCGACGGGTATCATCGCGGGCGATGAACACCCAAAGATAAGGAACCATCACAGGGTCATAGCTCTAGTGAGATCCCTGAAGAACCTGCCAGGTATTGTCGAACCTGCCCTCCAATGCAACCATGTAGCGACAGACGTGCTCGTCCTCCTCGCTAACACGGTGATGTACCACCGCCGCGGTGTCCGGAAGCCTCGGTACCATCACTGGCCCACGCGACCGCCACCAAACAAGGATCGGGTCAACAACGGGCTACCTCCTCACCAACCTACGTCCCCCGGAAGGTACCACTTCCCAATACCAGCCCAGCGGAGCCCAGTCCCGAACATGGCCCTGATCAAGCCGGCCTCCACCGCCAAGTCGACGACGACGAGGATGCGGGATAGGCATCGTCGACATCGATGCGGGAACTACTTCTATATATAGTTAAATAAAATAGTTTTATTAATTAAATCAACTAGTTCAACTACTAAGCACTTACTATAAATAAATAAAGTAGTACTTACTAAAAACAAACTACTTCTATATATATTAAATTAAGTAGTTTATTAAATCAACTAGCTAGTTCAACTATATATGAAGCACTTACTATAAATAAAATAAAGTAGTACTTATTAAAAATAAACTAGTTTAACTATAGTTCTATTATTTTTCTAACTAATTATATTAAACACTTTCTCTTCTTATTTTTTCCTTTTTCCTCTATTTTAAATATGAACATATTCATAAATGACTTTGATCATGCACAATTTTCCTATACATACACAATATGAACATATACATAAATTGACAAAGAAAATA
>NC_041383.1:111778808-111793312 GCF_002162155.2 Triticum dicoccoides
TAAAATTCTATGAACAAAATTACAACAGAAAAAATCATAAAAATTCTATGAACAGAAAAAAATCGTAAAAATTTGACATACTCGGCATATATATGAACATACAAACATGCATATTCAACAATAATATCACAAAAAAAAATCAATTAACAGAAAAAAATCTAACACAATATGAACAAATTAGTTACACAATATGAAAAAAAATTAACAGAAAAATCTATGAACTATATACACATCTAAATTACTACACATCTAACAAAAAAATCTATGAACTACACAAAAATCTAACAAAAAATCTAAAAAAACTCTAACAAAATCTAACTCAATTAACTACACATCTAAATTAACTACTACTAACATCAAATTAAATTAGCAAAAATTTTGCTCACGGCGACAGCGACGGTGCGTGCGGGGCAGGGGCCGGCGGTCGACGGTGAGGTGCGGCACGGGGCGGGGCGGGGCAGCGACGGGCAGGGGCTGGCGGCGTTACGCGGGGCACAGGGCGCGGGGCAGGGGCGGCGACGGCGTCGGGGTGGCACGGGACGGCGCGGGACGACGACAGCGACGGCAAGGCGGAGACGGACGGGCAGCCTGGCGGCGTCGGGCGGCGGGGAAGAACGAACTGAACCAAATTTTCACGAGTGCTGCTTATATAGGCAGAGCATTGGTCCCGGTTCATGGCACTAACCGGTACCAATGCCACCCCTTTAGTCCCGGTTGGTGCCTCCAACCGGGACCAATGGCCCTGTGCTGCCCACGTCGTGGCACGAAAGTTTAGTCCCACCTCGCTAGCTGAGGGAGCTCGAGAGTGATTTATAAGCCCCACTCCCGCTGCCCTCTTGAGCTCCTCTCAAATGCAGGCTTTCGGACCTAAACACACTGTATCTGCCTGTGGGCCTGCTGGGCCTTCTTCGGGCCTGAATCCTGGCCCAACTAGCTGGGTTTCTAGTCGTATCCAGGCCGTGGTGGCCTAGTAGGTGGCATTTTTTATTTTTTTCCAGTTTTTTGTTTTCTTTGTTGCTTTACTTTTTTATTTTGTAATAGTTTATTTTATTTTGTTTTATTTTGTTTCTACATATTTGTTTGTAAAAATTTATTTTATTTTATTTTATTTCTACTTATTTATTTTATTTTATTCTACTTATTTATAAAATTTTATTTTGTTTATACTTATTTATTTTATTTTATTTTTTGCTGTTTGTACTTATATTATGAAAATTCTTTTTGCTTTTAATGTTTTTCACAGAAAATACTTTGATAATTCTTTCTACTTATTTATAAAATTTTAGTATGTTTCTACTTATATATTTTATTAGAGTTTATTTTATTTTATTTGGTTTCTACTTACATCATCAATTTTCAACCCTTTCACCCACATAGCATGTGCTAAAAAGTTGAGAGGGTTATTTTTCATGTATTTACTGATTATTTTGAGCTATAAGACCCTGAAATTGAAAAGCATTTCAAAAGAACTCTGAAAAGGTTGGAAGTTGGCATGGTATCATCATTTCATCCACAAAGCATGTGCAATAAAGTTGAGTGTGTTACGGCAAAAACTGGATGCACTTCATGTACAAAACGGACAATCTTTTTCGAAGTATCAGGATTTCATACGGAAACTTGTCTGTTACAACAGGCATTTCAAATGAACTACGAAAAGGTTGAAAGTTGGCATGGTATCATCATAATAGTTGTGGACAAAGTCTTCACTTTTTCTTCGCTTGTGTCCTTTCCTTATTGCGCCGTAACCATGGATAATCTTCATCATTTATCAGGATGCTTGGGTCAGCCTTGACTTTGAAGGGAGGAATTTCATGAAACTTTTCATAATCTTCGGACATGTCTATCTTGCCCTCCAGTCCCACGATGTCCCTTTTTCCTGAAAGAACTATGTGGCGCTTTGGTTCATCGTATGATGTATTCGCTTCCTTATTTTTTCTTTTTCTCGGTTTGGTAGACATGTCCTTCACATAGCTAACCTGTGCCACATCATTGGCTAGGACGAACGGTTCGTCAGTGTACCCAAGATTGTTCAGATCCACTGCTATCATTCCGTATTGTGGGTCTACCTGTACCCCGCCTCCTAACAGATTGACCTATTTGCATTTAAGCAAATGGACCTTAAAGTCTACTCCGTAGTCAAGTTCACATATGTCCACTATGTAACCATAATATGTGACCTTTCTCCTCTCGGTGGCAGCATCAAAGCGGACACCGCTGTTTTGGTTGGTGCTCTTTTGATCTTGGAGGATCGTGTAAAATGTATTCCCATTTATCTCGTATCTTTTCCAAATTGTAACAGTCGAAGATGGTCCCCGGGACAACGAGTACAACTCATCACAAACAGTGTTTTCGTCTCTGAGACGTGTTTCCAACCAACTGCTGAAAGTCCTGATGTGTTCACATGTAATCCAGTCATCACACTGCTCTGGGTGTTTGGAGCTGCTATGGCTTGAGCTTGCGTTTGTTTTCCTCGAAGAGGAGAGGGTGATGCAGCAATAGTAGCGTAAGTATTTCCCTCAGTTTTTGAGAACCAAGGTATCAATCCAGTAGGAGGCTCCTCAAAAGTCCTACGCACCTCCACAAACAAACTGAGAACTCGCAACCAACGCGATAAAGGGGTTGTCAATCCCTTCACGGCCACTTGCACAAGTGAGATCTGATAGAGATAGTATGATAAGATAAATATATTTTTGGTATTTTATAATATAGATGCAAAAAGTAAAGATGCAAATAGAAGTAAATTGGAAGCAAATATGATAAGAGATAGACCCGGGGGCCATAGGTTTCACTAGAGGCTTCTCTCAAGATAGCATAAGTATTACGGTGGGTGAACAAATTACTGTCGAGCAATTGATAGAAAAGCGAATAATTATGAGATTATCTAGGCATGATCATGTATATAGGCATCACGTCCATGACAAATAGACCGACTCCTGCCTGCATCTACTACTATTACTCCACACATCGACCAACTCCTGCCTGCATCTAGAGTATTAAGTTCATAAGAACAGAGTAACGCTTTAAGCAAGACGACATGATGTAGAGGGATAAACTCATGCAATATGATATAAACCCCATCTTGTTATCCTCGATGGCAACAATACAATACGTGCCTTGCAACCCTTTCCGTCACTGGGTAAGAACACCGCATGATTGAACCCAAAGCTAAGCACTTCTCCCATGGCAAGAAAGATCAATCTAGTAGGCCAAACCAAACTGATAATTCGAAGAGACTTGCAAAGATAACTCAATCATACATAAAAGAATTCAGAGAAGATTCAAATATTATTCATAGATAAACTTGATCATAAACCCACAATTCATTGGATCTCGACAAACACACCGCAAAAAGAGTTTACATTGAATAGATCTCCACAAGAGAGGGGGAGAACATTGTAGTGAGATCCAAAAAGAGAGAAGAAGCCATCTAGCTAATAACTATGGACCCGTAGGTCTGTGGTAAACTACTCACAACTCATCAGAGGGGCAAGGATGTTGATGTAGAGGCCCTCCGTGGTCGATTCCCCCTCCGGCAGAACACCGGCGAAGGCTCCAAGATGAGATCTCACAGATACAGAAGGTTACAGCGGTGGAAATTGTGTTTCGGGTGCTCCCTGGATGTTTTCGGGGTACGTAGGTATATATAGGAGGAAGAAGTACGTCGGTGGACTCCCGAGGGCCCCCCCAGACAGGGGGCGCGCCCTACAGGGGGGGCGCCCTCCTATCTCGTGGGAGCCTCGGCTACTTCTTGGTTTGCACTCCAAGTCCTCCGGATCACGTTCGTTCCAAAAATCACGCTCCCGAAGGTTTCATTCCGTTTGGACTCCGTTTGATATTCCTTTTCTTCGAAATACTGAAATAGGCAAAAAAAACAGCAATACGGGCTGGGCCTCCGGTTAGTAGGTTAGTCCCAAAAATGATATAAATGTGTAAAATAATGCCCATAAACATCCAAAAGGGGTAATATAATAGCATGGAACAATCAAAAATTATAGATACGTTGGAGATGTAGCAAGCATCCCCAAGCTTAATTCCTGCTCATCCTCGAGTAGGTAAATGATAAAAAAAGAAATTTTTCATGTGGAATGCTACCTAGCATAATTCTCAATGTAATTTTCTTTATTGTGGCATGAATGTTCAGATCCAAATGATACAAAATAAAAGTTCATATTAACATGAAATGGTGATACTTCAAGCATACTAATCAAAGTAATCATGTCTTCTCAAAATAACATGGCCAAAGAAAGTTATCCCTACAAAATCATATAGTCTGGCTGTTGCTCTATCTTCATCACACAAAGTATTTAATAATGCACAACCCCGATGACAAGCCAAGCAATTGTTTCATACTTTAATAATCTCAAACTCTTTCAACTTTCACGCAATACATGAGCGTGAGCCATGGACATAGCACTATATGTGGAATAGAATGGTGGTTGTGGAGAAGACAAAAATGAGAAGATAGTCTCACATCAACTAGGCGTATCAACGGGCTATGGAGATGCCCACTAATAGATATCAATGTGAGTGAGTAGGGATTGCCATGCAACGGATGCACTAGAGCTATAAATATATGAAAGCTCAACAAAAGAAACTAAGTGGGTTTGCATCCAACTCGCTTGCTCACGAAGACCTAGGGCACTTTTGAGGAAGCCCATCATTTGAATATACAAGCCAAGTTCTATAATGAAAAATTCCCACTAGTATATGAAAGTGACAACATAAGAGACTCTCTATGATGAAGATCATGGTGCTATTTTGAAGCACAAGTGTGGAAAAAGAGATAGTAGCATTGTTCCTTCTCTCTTTTTCTCTCATTTTATTTTTTTCTTTTTCTTCTTTTTTATTTTCTTTCTTTTCTTTTTTTTCTTTTGGCCTCTTTTTTTTGGTATTTCTCCCTTTTTCTTTTCTTTTTGTAAAGTCCGAAGTCTCATCCCGACTTGTGGGGGAATCATAGTCTTCATCATCCTTTCCTCACTAGGACAATGCTCTAATAATGAAGATCATCACACTTTTATGGATTTACAACTCAAAGCTAGAACAAGATATGACTCTATATGAATGCCTCCGGTGGTGTACCGGGATATGCAATGAATCAAGAGCGACATGTATGAAAATTATAAAAGTGGCCTTGCCACAAATACGATGTCAACTACATGATTATGCAAAGAGCAATATGACAAAATTAATGCGTGTCATATGAACGGAACGGTGAAAAGTTGCATGGCAATATATCTTGGAATGGCTATGGAAATGCCATAATAGGTAGTTATGGTGGCTGTTTTGAGGAAGGTATATGGTGGGTGTATGGTACCGACGAAAGTTGAGCGGCACAAGAGAGGCTAGCAATAATGGAAGGATGAGGTGCGTATAATCCATGGACTCAACATTAGTCAAAAGAACTCATGTACTTGTTGCAAAAATCTAGAAGTCATCAAAAACCAAAGCACGACACGCATGCTCCTAGGGGGATAGATTGATAGGAAAAGACCATCGCTCGTCCCCGACCGCCACTCATAAGGAAGACAATCAATAAATAAAATTGTGCTCCAACTTCATCACAAAGCGGTTCACCATACATGCATGCTACGGGAATCACAAACTTCAACACAAGCATTATTTAAATTCATAATCACCCAACTAGCATAACTTTAATATCACTACCTCCACATCTCAAAACAATTATGAAGCATCAAATTTATCATAGCATCCAATTCACTTTCTATGATAGTTTTTATTATACCCAACTTGGATGTTCATCATTCTAAGACCAACTTTGTAACCATAGCAAATACCATGCTGTTCTAAAAGACTCTCAAAAAGATATAAGTGAAGCATGAGAGACTAGAAATTTCTTCAAAATTAAGACACCACCGTGCTCTAAAAGATATAATTGAAGCACTAGAGCAAAAACTATCAAGCACAAAAGATATAAGTGAAGCACATAGAGTATTCTAGCAAATTAATCAAATAGGCTTCTCCCAAAAGGTGTGTACAGCAAGGATGATTGTGGAAAACTAAAAAGCAAAGACTAATATAATACACGACGCTCCAAGCAAAACACATATCATGTGGCGAATAAAAATATAGCTCCAAGTAAAGTTAACAATGAACGAAGATGAAAGAGGGGATGCCTTCCTGGGGCATCCCCAAGCTTAGGCTTTTGGCTATTCTTGAATATCTTGGGGTGCCTTGGGCATCCTCAAGCTTAGGCTCTTGCCACTCCTTGTTTCATAGTCCATAAAAGCTTTACCCAAAACTTGAAAACTTCACAACGCAAAACTCAACAAGAAATCTTATGAGCTCCGTTAGTGAAAGAAAACAAAACCACCACATAAGGTACTGCAATGAACTCATTCTTTATTTAATTTGGTGTTAAACCTACTGTATTCCAACTTCTCTATGGTTTATAAACTATTTTACTAGCCATAGATGCATCAAAATAAGCAAACAACGCACGAAAAACAGAATCTATCAAAAACAGAACAGTCTGTAGAAATCTGTAACTAACGCAAACTTATGGAACTCTAAAAATCCTATAAAAATAGGAAGTCCTGGACAATTTGTATATTGATCAGCGGCAAAAATAATCAACGCAAAATCACGTTCCGGTGATTTAACAAAATTATACTGGTGTGCGCAAAGTTTCTGTTTTTCAGCAGAATCAAATCAACTATCATCATAGGTTATCCTATAGGTTCTACTTGGCACAAACACTAATTAAAAGATAAAAACACATCTAAACAGAGAGTAGATGCAAGATTTATTACTAAACAGGAGCAAAAACAAAAAACATAAAGAAAAATTGGGTTGCCTCCCAACTAGTGCTATCGTTTAACGCCCCTAGCTAGGCATAAAAGCAAAGACAGATCTAACGAGTGCCTTCTTTGGCACTAAATTCATAATTAGCCCGCATGATAGATTCATAAGGTAATTTGACTTTCTTTCTTGTAAAGTGCTCCATGCCTTTCTTTAAAGGAAATTGGAATCTAATATTCCCTTCCTTCATATCAATAATCGCGCCAATCTTTCTAAGGAAAGGTCTACCAAGAATAATAGGGCAAGAAAGATTGTAATCTATAACAAGAATGATAAAATCTATAGGCAGCAAATTTTTATTTGCAACAATAAGAACATCATTGATCCTTCCCATAGGCTTTTTAAAGGTGGAATCCGCAAGGTGCAAATTTAATGAGCAATCATCAAGATCATGGAAACCTAGAATTTCACATAAAGTTTTCGGAATTGTGGAAACACTAGCACCCAAATCACACAAAGCAAAACACTCATAATATTTAATTCTAATCTTTATAGTAGGTTCCCACTCATCATTAATTTCTAGGTATAGAAACTTCCAAATTGAGTTTTTCATCATAAGATTGCAACAAAGCATCAACGATATGTTTGGTAAAGGCTTTATTTTGACTATAAGCATGAGGAGAATTAACAACGGATTGCAACAAGGAAATAGAACCTTTTAAAGAAAAATTATCATAATCAAATTCCTTGAAATCCGAGATAGCGGGTTCAATGTTATTTGAAGTTGTGACCTCTCCAACCTCACATTTACCAAATTTAGCATCAAGATCTAAGGCTCCGAATTCTTGGGACGCCTTCTAGGCAAAGTTGATTCATCATCAATCCCATAATCATCAAAATTCATATTGCAAAACATAGATCTAATAGGAGACGCATCAATAACTTTAAGATCTTCATCATTATTCTCATGGAAACTAGAAGAACACGCTTTTATAAAGCTATCTTTCTTAGCACGCAATCTAGCGGTTCTTTCCTTACACTCATCAATGGAAATTCGCATTACTTTGAGAGACTCATTGATATCATGCTTAGGAGGAGAAGGTCTAATTTTAAGAGAATCAACATCAAGTGAAAGTCTATCAACGTTCCTAGCCAAATCATCAACTTTGAGCAATTTTTCTTCAAGCAAAGCATTAAAATTCTTTTGAGAAATCATAAATTATTTCACACTATTCTCAAAATCAGAGGTCATCTTATTAAAATTACCATAAGAAATATTGTAGGAATTTCCATAATTGTTAGAGGAATTACTAGGGAACGATCTAGCATTAAAGTTTCCTCTATAAGCATTGTTTCCAAAAGTATCCCTACCAAAAAAATTCACATCCATAGATTCATTATTATTCTCAATCAAAGAAGACAAAGGCATATCATTGGGATCAAGAGTAGTATTTTTAGTAGCAAACAATTTCATAAGTTCATCCATCTTTCCACTCAGAACATTGATTTCTTCTATAGCATGCACTTTTTTACTAGAAGATCTTTCGGTGTGCCATTGAGAATAATTCGCCATAATATTATCAAGAAGTTTTGTAGCATCTGCTAACGTGATTTCCATAAACGTGCCTCCCACGGCCGAATCTAAGAGATTTCTAGAAGCAAAGTTCAAACCGGCATAAAATTTTTGTATAATCATCCATAAATTCAAACTATGAGTAGGGCAATTACGAAGCATCAATGTCATTCTTTCCCAAGATTGGGCAATATGCTCATGATCAAGTTGTTTAAAATTCATAATATCATTCCTAAGAGTGACAATCTTAGCGGGAGGAAAATACTTAGAGATAAAAGCATCTTTGCACTTGTTCCAAGAATCAATACTATTTTTAGGCAAAGACGAAAACCAAACTTTAGCACGATCTCTAAGAGAAAACGGAAATAACTTCAATTTGACAATATTGTTATCCATATCTTTCTTCTTTTGCATATCACACAAATCAACAAAGTTGTTTAGATGAGTAGCGGCATCTTCACTAGGAAGGCCGGCGAATTGATCTTTCATAACAAGATTCAGCAAAGCAGTATTAATATCACAAGACTCAACATCATTAAGAGGAGCAATCGGAGTACTAAGGAAATCATTATTATTGGTGTTCGAGAAATCACACAATTTGGTATTATCTTGTGCCATGGCAATAAGTAATCCAACACACAAGCAAACAGAAAAAGGCAAGCGAAAAGAGAGGAGGAGATTGGGAGAGAGAGGGCGAATAAAACGGCAAGGGTGAAGTGGGGGAGAGGAAAACGAGAGGCAAATGGAAAATAATGTAAATGCGAGGGAAATGGGTTTGTGATGGGTACTTGGTATGTCTTGACTTGAGCGAAGACCTCCCCGGCAACGGCGCCAAAAATCCCTCGTTGGCGGGAGGTCGAATCTTGACTTGACTTGGTGGAAGCCTCCCCGGCAACGGCGCCAGAAATCCTTCTTGCTACGTCTTGAGCTTGCGTTGGTTTTCCTCGAAGAGGAGAGGGTGATGCAGCAATAGTAGCGTAAGTATTTCCCTCAGTTTTTGAGAACCAAGGTATCAATCCAGTAGGAGGCTCCTCAAAAGTCCCACGCACCTACACAAACAAACTGAGAACTCGCAACCAACGCAATAAAGGGGTTGTCAATCCCTTCATGGCCACTTGCAAAAGTGAGATCTGATAGAGATAGTATGATAAGATAAATATATTTTTGGTATTTTATAATATAGATGCAAAAAGTAAAGATGCAAATAAAATTAAATTGGAAGCAAATATGATAAGAGATAGACCCGGGGGCCATAGGTTTCACTAGAGGCTTCTCTCGAGATAGCATAAGTATTACGGTGGGTGAACAAATTACTGTCGAGCAATTGATAGAAAAGCGAATAATTATGAGATTATCTAGGCATGATCATGTATATAGGCATCACATCCATAACAAGTAGACCGACTCCTGCCTGCATCTACTACTATTACTCCACACATCGACCGACTCCTGCCCGCATCTAGAGTATTAAGTTCATAAGAACAGAGTAACGCTTTAAGCAAGATGACATGATGTAGACGGATAAACTCATGCAATATGATATAAACCCCATCTTTTTATCCTCGATGGCAACAATACAATACGTGCCTTGCAACCCTTTTTGTCACTGGGTAAGGACACCGCAAGATTGAACCCGAAGCTAAGCACTTCTCCCATGGCAAGAAAGATCAATCTAGTAGGCCAAACCAAACTGATAATTCGAAGAGACTTGCAAAGATAACTCAATCATACATAAAAGAATTCAGAGAAGATTCAAATATTATTCATAGATAAACTTGATCATAAACCCACAATTCATCAGATCTCGACAAACACACCGCAAAAAGAGTTTACATCGAATAGATCTCCACAAGAGAGGGGGAGAACATTGTATTGAGATCCAAAAAGAGAGAAGAAGCCATCTAGCTAATAACTATGGACCCGTAGGTCTGTGGTAAACTACTCACAACTCATCGGAGGGGCAAGGATGTTGATGTAGAGGCCCTCCATGGTCGATTCCCCTCCGGCAGAACGCCAGCGAAGGCTCCAAGATGAGATCTCGCGGATACAGAAGGTTACGGCGGTGGAAATTGTGTTGCGGGTGCTCCCTGGATGTTATCAGGGTACGTAGGTATATATAGGAGGAAGAAGTACGTCGGTGGACGCCCGAGGGGCCCACGAGACAGGGGGCGCACCCTACAGGGGGGCCCCTCCTATCTCGTGGGAGCCTCGGCTACTTCTTGGCTTGCACTCCAAGTCGTCCGGATCATGTTCGTTCCAAAAATCACGCTCCCGAAGGTTTCATTCCATTTGGACTCCGTTTGATATTCCTTTTCTTCGAAATACTGAAATAGGCAAAAAAACAGCAATACGGGCTGGGCCTCCGGTTAGTAGGTTAGTCCCAAAAATGATATAAATGTGTAAAATAAAGCCCATAAACATCCAAAAGGGGTAATATAATAGCATGGAACAATCAAAAATTATAGATACGTTGGAGACGTATCAGGAGCGCAGATTGTTCTTGTGTTCATCGACATAAGGGGTCACCAAGGTAGAGTTCTGTAGAACTGTGCAGTGTGCTTGAGACAAACAATATCCTCCCTGCATATTATTGTCTCCCCTCCAAGCGTGCCTTTTCCAGTCAGTCCACCCTCATACCACGATTTAGGGAGACCTATCTTGTTAAGGTCAGGAATGAAGTCAACACAAAACCCAATGACATCCTTTGTTTGATGGCCCATGGAGATGCTTCCTTCTGGCCTAGCGCGGTTATGGACATATTTCTTTAGGACTCCCATGAACCTCTCAAAGGGGTACATATTGTGTAGAAATACGGGGCCCAAAATGACAATCTCGTCAACTAGATGAACTAGGTCGTGCGTCATGATATTGAAGAAGGATGGTGGGAACACCAGCTCAAAACTGACAAGACATTGCACCACATCACTCCTTAGCCTTGGTATGATTTCTGGATCGATCAACTTTAGAGAGATTGCATTGAGGAATGCACATAGCTTCACAATGGCTAATCAGACGTTTTTTAGTAGAAGCCCCCTCAATGCAACCGGAAGCAGTTGCGTCATAATCACGTGCAGTCATGAGACTTTAGGTTCTGAAACTTTTTCTCTACCATATTTATTATTCCCTTTACATTCGACGAGAAGCCAGTCGGGACCTTCATACTAAGCAGGCATTCAAAGAAGATTTCCTTCTCTTCTTTTGTAAGAGCGTAGCTGGCAGGACCTTCATACTGCTTTGGAGGCATGCCGTCTTTTTCGTGCACACGTTGCAGGTCCTCCCATGCCTTGATGACCCACAAGTATAGGGGATCTATCGTAGTCCTTTCGATAAGTAAGAGTGTCGAACCCAACGAGGAGCAGAAGGAAATGATAAGTGGTTTTCAGTAAGGTTTTCTCTGCAAGCACTGAAATAGTAGGTGATAGATAGTTTTGTGATAAGATAAATAGTAACAAGCAAAAAGTAAATAAAGTGTAGCAAGGTGGCCCAATCCTTTATGTTGCAAAGGATAAGCCTGGACAAATTATAATAATGAGGAAGGAGCTCCCGAGGACACATTGGGAATTATCGTCGAGCTAGTTTTCATCACGTTCATAAGATTCGCGTTTGGTACTTTGATAATTTGATATGTGGGTGGACCGGTAGTTGGGTGCTGTCCTAACTTGGACAAGCATCCCACTTATGATTAACCCCTATTGCAAGCATCTACAACTACAAAAAGGAGTATTAAGGTAAACCTAACCACAACATTAAACATATGGGTCCATATCAACCCCTAACGAAGCAACGCATAAACTAGGGTTTAAGCTTCTGTCACTCTAGCAACCCATCATCTACTTATTACTTCCCAATGCCTTCCTCTAGGCCTAAATAATGGTGAAGTGTCATGTAGTCGATGTTCACATAACACCACTAGAGGAAAAGACAACATACATCTCATCAAAATATCGAACGAATACCAAATTCACATGACTACTAATAGCAAGACTTCACACATGTCCTCAGGAACAAACGTAACTACTCACAAAGCATATTCATGTTCATAATCAGAGGAGTAATAATATGCATAAAGGATCTGAACATATGATCTTCCACCAAGTAAACCAATTAGCATCAACTACAAGGAGTAATCAACACTACTAGCAACCCATAGGTACCAATTTTTGGTTTTGATACAAGATTGGATACAGGAGATGAACTAGGGTTTTGAGAGGAGATGGTGCTGGTGAAGATGTTGATGGAGATCGACCCCCTCCCGATGAGAGGATCGTTGGTGATGACGTTGGTGATGATTTCCCCCTCCCGGAGGGAAGTGTCCCCGGCAGAACAGCTTCGCCAGAGCCCTAGATTGATTCCGCCAAGGTACCGCCTCGTGGCGGCGGAGTTTTGTCCCGTAAGCTTGCCCACGATTTTTTTCAGGGTAAGAGTGATGATATAGCAGAAGATGGATGCCGGAGGCCCACCAGGGGGCCCAGGAGATAGGGGGCGCGCCCTAGGGGGGCGCCCCCTGTCTCCTGGACAGGGTGTGGGCCCCCTGGCCTATTTCTTTTGCCCATAAATTCTTATTAAATCCAAAAAGTTGTTTCGTGGAGTATCAGGACTTTTGGAGTTGTGCAGAATAGGTTTCCAATGTTTGCTCCTTTTCCAGCCAGAATTCCAGCTGTTGGCATTCCCCCTCTTCATGGTAAACCTTGTAAAATAAGAGAGAATAGCCATAAGTATTGAGATATAATGTGTAATAACAGCCCATAATGCAATAAATATTGATATAAAAGCATGATGCAAAATGGACGTATCAACTCCCCCAAGCTTAGACCTCGCTTGTCCTCAAGCGGAAGCTGAAATCGAAAAATATGTCCACATGTTTAGAGATAGAGGTGTCGATAAAAATAAAATATGGACATGAGGGCATCATGCTCATTCTAATAACAACAACATATATGGATTTTGTCATATGATTTCCTATGCTCAAGTAAATAAGCAATTCACAATGTCAAGTATGGTTCAAAAACATCATTGGGGAACTAACAAACTATAATCTCAGTCATTGAAGCAATTGCAATTTATCGTAACATTAGAAAGAGTCAATAATAGAGCTTTTAAGCAAGCTCACATACTCAACTATCTCGTAGTCTCCTATAATTGTTAACACTCACGCAATACTTGTGGTTATAGAGTTTCAGCCGGACACTGAGAAAGATAGGGGCTTATTATGTTGCCTCCCAACATATTCACCTTTAGGTGATGTCAACAATAATAGCCTATGCAAACTTACATCCAATTGGATATATATATCATGATCTTTCAAACACGAGGAGCTTTCCAAAGGATAAAAATAAAAAGGGAAAGGTGAGGATCATCTTGACTCAAGCATAAAGTAAAAGCATAAAGTAAAAGATAGGCCCTTCGCAGAGGGAAGCAGAGGTTGTCATGCGCTTTTAGGGTTGGATACATAAAATCTTAATGCAAAAGAACGTCACTTTATATTGCCCTATAATGCCCCGGATACAACTTTCCATATTCGTAACTCCAACTCTTGCCTTTTCCGGAGATGCGATATGTTTTTTCCTCCGTGGTTGGGTTTTTGTCTGTTGTTTTGCATTTTGTTCTTGTTATGCATCTCATCTCATCTCATCATGCGCATTGCATCGGCATCGTTTTCATAAAACTTGCATCTGTTTGTGTTCCGCCGGTTCTCTCCGTTGTCCGTTCGGAGTCCAGACCACACTCGCACGCGCCCGCGGCACCTCCAAAATATTATTTTATAAGTGGCATAAAAATGTTCTCGGAATGGGTGGCAACTTGTCGTGCGGTCTTATTATAGTGTAGACAAGCCGTCTGCCAAGTTTCATCGCATTTGGAGTCCGTTTGATAGCCCAACCGTCATCCGTAGCGGCACTGTTGCCGGTTTAATCGTCGGACATTTCGGTTTTCGAAACTACCGTCGGGCCTCTCTCTCTCTTCTTTCCACTCAGCCCAACCTCTCTTCACAGCCCACCTAGGCCTGCCAACCCCCCCTCGCGATCAGATCCGTCGGATTTCGATCGGAGGCTCCAAATCCCTCCTAACCCCCAAACCCTAGCAAAACTGCCATATATAGCAGCCCCCCTTGTCATTTTTGAGCCTTCTCCTCCCTCCTCCTCGAAATCTGCGCCCCCCCAATCATCCTCCTGCC
>NC_041383.1:111793903-111851806 GCF_002162155.2 Triticum dicoccoides
CTCCTGCCGCAGCCTCCACCCCCCTCCTCAGATTCCGCGCCCGACCACAGCCCCGCCGCCACTTGGCGCCGCCGCCACCGCGCTCGGACCAACCAGCGCGCGCCACCTCGCCCATCCGGCGCCCCTGACCACTCCCAAGCCTCCATGTTGCCTCCCCCTCAGCCTCCGCCGCCGCGGCCCGCAGGGCCCGGATCTGGCCCGCCCTGGCCGAACCGGGCCCGAAGGAGCCCGTCGCCGTGCCCCGCAACCCTAGCACCTCCGATGCCCCGCGCCACGGAGCCGCTGCCGCCAGCCTCCTCCTCCGCCGCCGTGCTCGTTCGCCGGAGCACGAGCTCCACTGCGCGCCCAGGAGCTCCCATGCCGCTGCTCGCCCGCCGGGCTCCCGTGCGCCCCCCCCCCTCCGACGCGCCTCCGTTGCCATGGCGCAGCTCCACATCTCCCTGTCGTCGGCGACCTCGCCCCTCCTCCAGCCTCGTCGCGCCGCCCGAGCCCCATCGTGCCCCGATCTGGTGCCAACCATCGGATCCGGCAGGCCCGCGCCCGGATCCGCCTGCCTCGCCCCGCCGGGGTCGTCTTCCGTCGCCGCCCACCGGAGATCCACCGTCGCGCTGCCGTCAGGGTCCTCCTCGACCCCGTCCCCGACCAGACGCATAGCCCGCGCCGTCGTTGACCGCACCCGCGTGGGCCTCCCTAGGCCCAGCCGCAGCCAGCTCCAAGGCCCAGCCTGCTTCCCCTCCAGATCGGGCCTGCTCCAGATCTGCCCCAGCCTCCTCCACCAGCTGGGCTTGGCCCAACGTGAGCAACCCTCGCCCAAACCAAGATTCGGCCTAGTTCTATTTTTTAGACTCTGCGAATTTAACCTTATCCAGAAAACTGCATATTTATAGTCTGGCCCCTAAACTTCATGCATATAATAATTCACAAACTGTGCATCGGATTAAAATAATTTATATATGTAAAATGCTTAGAAAATTGTGTAGATTAATAATATGCCATTTTCATCCATGTTTAAAATGTTTAACATGCTGTTTGTGTTTATTTTGCATAATGCCATGCTAAAATGATTTATTTCATAACTAAATAACCGTAGCTCCGTTTTAAATAATCTTTATATGTAAATGGGGTGGAAAATGCCTAGATTAACATGGTGCACTTTATTTTCCTGTTTAACAACAATAAAATTGTGTTTAGGGCTGAACAGTACCGAATCTAAAATATGCATATGGGGATTTTCCGGACTTGTTGTTTGTTGTCCCGGCCTCATTTAAACTTGTCTAGATAGGTAGTTTTTCATATGCTTCACCCCTTGCCATGTTTAACAACATTTAACATTGTTGTGTACCTAACCGAGAGAGAACTAAATAATTGCATGTGGTGTTTCGTCAATATGCAACTCGTTGCATATTGAGCTCAACTTAACTTGTAGTATTGTTTGTTGCACTTTGCCATGCCATGCCTCATTAAACCGGACATGCATCATACTTGTGTGTGCATCATGCCATGTTTATGCTTGTGCATTTACCATGTTGTTTGTTTCTTTCCGGTGTTGCTTCTTAGTTCCGGTAATGTTGCGATTGTGAGGATTTGTTCGACTACGTCTGCTTGTCTTCTTCATGGACTCGTTCTTCTTCCTTGCGGGATTTCAGGCAAGATGACCGCTACCCTGGATCTCATTACTATCATTGCTATGCTAGTTGCTTCGTTCTATCGCTACGCTGCGTTACCTATCTGTTGCTCTTCAAGCCATCCCAAATTGCCATGAACCTCTAACCTTTGACACCTTTCCTATGCAAACCATTGATTGGCTAAGTTACCGCTTTTGCTCAGCCCCTCTTATAGCGTTGCTAGTTGCAGGTGAAGTTGAAGATTTCTCCATGGTGGACAGGGTTTTGGTTAGGATATCACAATATCTCTTATATTATTAATGCATCTATATATTTGGTAAAGGGTGGAAGGCTCGGCCTTATGCCTGGTGTTTTGTTCCACTCTTGCCGCCCTAGTTTCCGTCATACCGGTGTTATGTTCCCGGATTTTGCGTTCCTTACGCAGTCGGGTGATTTATGGGACCCCCTTGACAGTTCGCTTTGAATAAAACTCCTCCAGCAAGGCCCAACATTGACTTTTACCATTTGCCTCACCACCACCTACTTTTCCCTTGGGAGTAATTAACCCAAGGGTCATCTTTATTATAGCCCCCACGGGCCAGTGCTTGTCTAAGTGTTGGTCCGAACTAGAGCCCTTTGCAGCGCCCCCTCAGGGAAACTTGAGGTCTGGTTTTAGTTGTACGGATTGCTCATCCGGTGTTGCCCTGAGAACGAGATATGTGCAGCTCCTATCGGGATTGTCGGCGCATCGGGCGGTCTTGCTGGTCTTGTTTTACCATTGTTGAAATGTCTTGTAAACCGGGATTCCGAGTCTGATCGGGTCTTCCTGGAAGAAGGTCTATTCCTTCGTTGATCGCGAGAGCTTGTCATGGGCTAAGTTGGGACACCCCTGCAGGGTATAATCTTTCAAAAGCTGTGCATGCGGATATAGGCAGATGGGAATTTGTTAATGTCCGGTTGTGGATAACTTGACACCAGATCCGAATTAAAACGCATCAACCGTGTGTGTAGCCGTGATGGTCTCTTCTTGGCGGAGTCCGGGAAGTGAACACGGTTTCTGGATTATGTTTGACGTAAGTAGGAGTTCAGGATCACTTCTTGATCATTGCTAGCTTCACGACCGTTCCGCTTGCTCTCTTCTCGCTCTTATTTGCGTATGTTAGCCACCTTATATGCTTAGTCGCTGCTGCAACCTCACCACTTTACCCCTTCCTTTCCTATTACGCTTTGCTAGTCTTGATACCCATGGTAATGGGATTGCTGAGTCCTCGTGGCTCACAGATTACTACAACAACAGTTGCAGGTACAGGTTATGCGATGATCATGACGCGAGAGGGATGCTTGCTTGCGTTGAGATCTTCTTCTGCTTCTTCGATCAGGGGATAGGTTCCAGGTCGGCAGCCTGGGCTAGCAGGGTGGATGTCGTTGAGCTTCTGTTTGTGTTTCATCCGTAGTCGGATGTTGATATTGTGTATGATATATTGTTGTATTCGTGTGGCATTGTAAGCCTTGTGTATGTATCCCCATCTATTATGTAATGTTGATGCAATGATATCCACCTTGCAAAAGCGTTTCAATATGCAGGTCTATCCTTAGTGGGACCTTCGAGTTCCTTTTGGATAGGGTCGCATATTGGGCGTGACATGCCCCTTGTATGTGGACCTTTATTATGCAATCCGTCGCTTTTATTACTTCCACAACAAGTTTGTACAAAGCTTATTTTCTCTACACTAATAAGTCATGCATATTTAGAGAGCAATTTTTATTGCTTGCACCGATGACAACTTACTTGAAGGATCTTACTCAATCCATAGGTAGGTATGGTGGACTCCCATGGCAAAACTGGGTTTGAGGAAATTTAGAATCGCAAGTAGTATCTCTACTTGGTGCAAGGAATTTGGCTAGCATGAGGAGGAAAGGCAAGCTCAACATGTTTGGAAGGTCAATGACAATATACTTTAACTGAGATGTCGGAAAACATAAACCATTACGTTGTCTTCCTTGTCCAACGTCAACTCTTTTAGCATGTCATACTTAATGAGTGCTTCACAATCATAAAAGATGTCCAAGATAATATATTTATGTGTGAACCCCTCTTTCTTTATCACTTCCTATTAATTACAACGATGACCAAGGCTACGTTCATCAACTCTCAACAATTTTTATGCCTCATACTTTCTATATGTGAAGTTATCACTATCCATAAGATCAATATGAACTCTTTTGTTCTTTCTACTTTCTTCAAGATCATAGCAACAAAGCAAAGCCCTTGACTCAACACTAATCTTTATTATAGATAGCACACGGACTCAATTACATGAAGGGATCACAATGCAAAACTCGAAACTACTTGATATCAAAACTTCAATCTACTAGATCAAGATACTACTAAAAGGATCGAACTAATAAAGTGGTAAAAATAGGAGTGTGATGGTGATACGATACCAGGGCACCTCCCCCAAGCTTGGCAGTTGCCAAGGGGAGTGCCCATACCCATGTGATTATTTCTCCTTCTTCACGGTTGGTGTTATGATCTTCTTGGCGATGATGCCCTTCAGGATACGGTTCTCCTCCTCGAGCTTATTGACTTGTTGTTTCAGGTCCATATTTCTTTATGGAGCTTGCCCGTAACGGCCAAAGCTCATTTTACCCAAGGATGCTGCATAGCTTCTGGAGAACACGTGAAACTCTTTTTCATATTTTCATAAGAAAGAAATCTAGAGTTGGAAGGGATGACCGAAGCAGGGACAGCCAGAATAGGTAGTTCCCCCATAGTGAATTCTTCTTGGAGACGAGAGGTAACTTCTTGATCTTCCTCCATGGCATCTATCCTTTTCAAATCGGCCTCCATCTCATCCTCCCTTGATAGTCCAAAGTGATAGGCATCGCTATTTGCTCCTGGACCTGGCGTTGGGTGAGACACCCGGCTCTCTCCAACTGATTCCTGAGAAGACATCTCGCTTTATTCTGCAACAGGAACAGCTCCAAACGAAAACAGAAGATATTTGCGTGATACAGTGGTCAAAACCTTCAGGAGTATATATAATGAATTTTTACCGACCAAAATATGTAACATACAAGAAAACGGAGTCCGGGAGGCACACGAGGTGCCCACGAGACAGGGGGGCGCGCCCCACAGGGGGGCGCGGCCTCCTCTCTCGTGGGAGCCTCGTGTCCCTTTCGGACTACTTCTTTCTTCCTAAAATTCTTAAATAATCCAAAACTGATAAAAATTGCCATTAGAGTTGTTTTGGAGTCGGTTTACTTACCGTACCACGTACCTATGCCTTTTCGGAGTCTGGAATGTTCTGGAAAGTGTCTCTTATGTATTCCTCGGGGGTTATGGTTTCAATAATATTAGTTTCAACATTGATAGGATTACCTGAAATATAATGTTTAATTCTTTGACCGTTTACCACCCTCGGATTTGTGCCTTCGAAGTTGTTGATTTTTATAGCACCATAACGATAGACCTCCTCGATAATGTAGGGACCTTCCCAATTTGAGAGAAGTTCCCCTGCAAAAAATCTTAAACGATAGTTGAATAATAACACATAATCTCCTACGTTAAACTCACACTTTTGTATCCTCTTATCATGCCAGCATTTGACTTTTTCTTTGAAAAGCTTGGCATTCTCTTATGCTTGGGTTATCCATTCATCAAGTGAGCTAATATAAAATAACCTCTTCTCACCGGCAAGTTTGAAGTCATAATTGAGCTCTTTAATATCCCAATATGCTTTATGTTCAAGTTCAAGAGGTAAATGACATGCTTTTCCATAAACCATCTTATATGGAGACATACCCATAGGATTTTTGTATGCAGTTCTATAGGCCCATAATGCATCGTCAAGTTTTATGGACCAATTCTTTCTAGATCTATTCACAGTCTTTTGCAAAATTAATTTGAGCTCTCTATTTCTCAACTCTACTTGACCACCAGACCGCGGGTGATAAGGAGATGCGATTCTATGATTGACATCATACTTAGCGAGCATCTTACGGAAAGCACCATGAATAAAATGTGAACCACCATCAGTCATAAGATATCTAGGGACTCCAAACCTCGGAAAAATAACTTCTTTAAGCATTTTAATAGAAGTGTTATGATCAGCACTACTAGTTGGAATAGCTTCTACCCACTTAGTAACATAATCAACAACAACTAAAATATGTGTATAACCATTGGAAGCAGGAAAAGGTCCCATATAATCAAAGCCCCAAACATCAAACGATTCAATAACGAGATAATAATTCATAGGCATTTCTTGACGTCTACTAATGTTACCTATTCTTTGACTCACAAGATAAGACAAACTTACAAGCATCTTTGAAGAGAGTAGGCCAATAAAAACCAGATTGTACTACCTTGTGTGCAGTTCTATCTCCAGCGTGGTGCCCTCCATAGGATTCAGAGTGACACTTGCGTACGATTTGTTCCTGTTCATGCTTAGGCACACAACGTCTAATAATACCATCTACTCCTTCTTTATAAAGGTGTGGGTCATCCCAGAAGTAATGTCTTAAATCATAAAAGAACTTTTTCTTTTGCTGGTATGTGAAACTAGGCGGTATATATTTAGCAACTATGTAATTAGCATAATCAGCATACCAAGGAGCAGTACAAGAAGCATTGACAACCGCTAATTGTTCATCAGGAAAGCTATCATTAATAGGCAGTGGGTCATCAAGAATATTCTCTAACCTAGACAAGTTGTCTGCAACGGGGTTCTCAGCTCCCTTTCTATCAATAATATGCAAGTCAAATTCTTGGAGCAAGAGAACCCATCTAATGAGTCTAGGCTTAGCATCTTTCTTTTCCATAAGATATTTAATAGCAGCATGATCAGTGTGAATAGTAACTTTGGAATCAACAATATAAGGTCTAAACTTATCACATGCAAACACAACTGCTAAGAACTATTTTTTAGTAGTAGCATAATTTCTCTGGGCAGTATCAAGCGTCTTACTAGCATACTGGATAACATTCAATTTCTTATCGACTCTTTGCCCTAAAACAGCCCCTACAACATAATCACTAGCATCGCACATAATTTCGAAAGGTAAATTCCAATCAGGTGGTTGAACAATAGGTGTAGTGATCAAAGCTTTCTTCAGTGTTTCAAATGCTTCTACACAATCATCATCAAAGACAAAAGGAATATCTTTTGCAATAAATTAGTCAGAGGCCTAGAGATTTTAGAGAAGTCCTTAATGAACCTCCTATAAAAACCGGCGTGACAAAGGAAACTTCTTATACCTTTTATGTCCTTGGGACATGGCATCTTTTCAATAGCATCACCTTTGGCTTTATCAACTTCAATACCTCTCTCGGAGATCTTGTGCCCCAAAACAATGCCTTCATTATCCATAAAGTGACACTTTTCCCAATTCAGGACGAGACTAGTGTCTTCGCATCTCTGCAAAACTCGATCAAGGTTGCTCAAACAATCATTAGAAGAGGATCCATAAACAGAGAAGTCATCCATGAATACCTCACAAATCTTTTCACAAAAATCAGAGAATATAGCCATCATGCATCTTTGAAAGGTAGCAGGTGCATTACATAAACCAAAAGGCATACGTCTATAATCAGAAGTACCAAAAAGGCAAGTAAAAGTAGTTTTAGATTGATCCTTCGCGGACACAGGTATTTGAGAGAAGCCAGGATAACCATCTAGAAAGCAAAAATGTGTGTGTTTGGATAGCCTTTCTAGCATTTGATCAATAAAAGTAAAGGGTAATGATCTTTCTTAGTAGATTTATTTAACTTACAGAAATCAATTATCATCCTATAACCTATGCTAATTCTTTGCGGGATCAATTCATCTTTATCATTAGGAACAACGGTAATACCTCCCTTTTTAGGGACACAATGGACAGGGCTTACCCATTCACTATCAGCAACGGGATAAATAATACCTGCCTCAAGGAGCTTTAGAATCTCCTTTCTTACCACTTCCTTCATTTTGGGATTTAATCATCTTTGAGGATCTCTAACTGGTTTGGCATCTTTCTCCACTGAAATTTTGTGTTGACATAATGTGGGACTAATGCCCTTATCATCCAGAGTATATCCAATAGCGGCTCGGTGTTTCTTCAGAGTTTTCAATAATCTTTCTTCTTCTTTCTGTGAAAGGTTAGCACTAATAATAACAGGATATATTTCTTTTTCATCAAGATAAGCATACTTGAGATTATCAGGTAATGGTTTGAGTTCAAACACGAGATCACCCTTGGGTGGAGGGGGATCCCCAATAATTTCAACAGGAAGGTTATGTTTTAGCATAGGTTCTTGTTTAAGTAACACTTCATCTATTTCTTCCCTTTCCTTCATAAATATATCGTTTTCATGGTCTAACAATATTGTTCTAACAGATTAGTTGGAGGAACAGTAATGGAAGCAAGACCAATAATTTCATCCTTACTAGGTGGTTCCCTTGCACGAGGTTGTCTACTAAACTTAGCGAAATTAAACTCATGAGACATACCATCTATGCCAACAGTGACAATATTCTTTTCACAATTAATCTTAGCACTAGCAGTATTCAAGAAGGATCTACCAAAAATAATGGGACAAAAATCATCTTGTGGTGAACCAAGAACAAGAAAATCGGCAGGGTATTTAATTTTCCCACACAAGACTTCAACATCTCTAACAATCCCAATAGGTTTAATGGTGTCCCTATTAGAAAGCTTAATACTAACATCAATGTCTTCTAATTCAACAGGTGCAATATCGTGCATAATTTCTTTATAAAGATCATAAGGTATCGCATTAGCACTAGCACCCATATCACATAAACCATGATAACAATGATCTCCTATTTTAACAGAAATAACAGGCGTGCCTACAACAGGTCTACGTGTCTTAGTATCGGGTCTAGCAATATTAGCAGTTTCACCCAAGAAAGAGATAGCATGCCCATCTAAGTCCTCATCCAAGAGATCTTTAATCATAGCAATACCAGGTTCAACATTAATTTGCTCAGGAGAAGTGTAGGTCCTAGTATTACTCTTACGAACAACAGTCGAAGCTTTAACATGATCTTTTATTCTAACAGGAAAAGGAGGTTTTTCAACATAAGCAGTAGGAACAATGGGATCACTATATGTAATAATCTTTTCTTCGACTGTAATAGGTGCAACTACTTTCACTTCAACAGGAGGATTATATTTGAACCACTTCTCTTTAGGGAGATCAACGTGAGTAGCAAAAGTTTCACAAAAAGTAGCTACTATCTCAGAGTCAAGTCCATACTTAGAGCTAAATCCATGGAAAGCATCGGTATCCATAAAAGATTTAACACAATCGAACTTAGGTGTCATACCTGACTCCTTACCATTGTCAGAACCCCAATCTTCAGAGTTGCGTTTAATTCTTTCCAATAAGTCCCATTCGAAATCAATAGTCTTCAGCATATAGGAACCAGCATAGGAAGTATCGAGCAAGTTGCGATTATCAAGAGAAAGCCGAGCATAATTATGAATAATCATTTCCTGGGAGAGCTCATGATTGGGGCATGAATATAACATTGACTTAAGCCTCCCCCAAGCTTGAGCGATGCTTTCTCCTTCGCGAGGCCAGAAATTATATATGTAATTACGATCACGATGAACAAGATGCATAGGATAGAACTTCTGGTGAAATTCCAACTTCAGTCGCTTATAATTCCAAGATCTCGTATCATCACATAGCCTATACCATGTCATTGCATCTCCCTTCAAAGGTAAAGCGAAGACCTTCCTTCAGTCGCTTATAATTCCAAGATCTCGTATCATCACATAGCCTATACCATGTCATTGCATCTCCCTTCAAAGGTAAAGGGAAGACCTTCCTTTTGACAACATCATCAGGAATACCTGCAAGCTTAAATAATCCACAAACTTCATCTACAAGGATAAGGTGTAAGTCGGGATGCAACGTTCCGTCTCCTGCAAAAGGATTAGCTAGCAGTTTTTCTATCATACCCGAAGGAATCTCAAAGTGAATATTTTCATAAGGTTCAGTAGGTTGAGGAGTCTCTATTTGCTCTTCTGGTTGGGGTGAAGATACCCCAAACAAGCCCCTCAAAGGATTAGTTTCCATAGTGGCAAGTAACAGAAAATTTCAGCACACTATATAAATGTTTCCTTACCAAGTTCCACCCACCAAAAGCGCTACACTCCCCGGCAACGGCGCCAGAAAAGAGTCTTGATGACACACAAGTATAGGGGATCTATCATAGGCCTTTCGATAAGTAAGAGTGTCGAACCCAACGAGGAGCAGAAGGAAATGATAAGCGGTTTTCAGTAAGGTTTTCTCTGCAAGCACTGAAATAGTAGGTGATAGATAGTTTTGTGATAAGATAAATAGTAACGAGCAAAAAGTAAATAAAGTGAAGCAAGGTGGCCCAATCCTTTATGTAGCAAAGGATAAGTCTGGACAAATTCTAATAATGAGGAAGGAGCTCCCAAGGACACATTGGGAATTATCGTCGAGCTAGTTTTCATCACGTTCGTAAGATTCGCGTTCGGTACTTTGATAATTTGATATGTGGGTGGACCGGTACTTGGGTACTGTCCTAACTTGGACAAGAATCCCACTTATGATTAACCCCTATTGCAAGCATCCGCAACTACAAAAAAGACTATTAAGGTAAACCTAACCACATCATTAAACATATGGCTCCATATCAACCCCTAACGAAGGAACGCATAAACTAGGGTTTAAGCTTCTATCACTCTAGCAACCCATCATCTACTTATTACTTCCCTATGCCTTCCTCTAGGCCCAAATAATGGTGAAGTGTCATGTAGTCGACGTTCACATAACACCACTAGAGGAAAAGATAACAGACATCTCATCAAAATATCGAACGAATACCAAATTCACATGACTACTAATAGCAAGAATCACCCATGTCCTCAGGAACAAACATAACTACTCACAAAGCATATTCATGTTCATAATCAGAGGAGTAATACTATGCATAAAGGATCTGAACATATGATCTTCCACCAAGTAAACCAATTAGCATCAACTACAAGGAGTAATCAACACTACTAGCAACCCACAGGTACCAATTTGTGGTTTTGATACAAGATTGGATACAAGAGATGAACTAGGGTTTTGAGAGGAGATGGTGCTGGTGAAGATGTTGATGGAGATTGACCCCCTCCCAATGAGAGGATCGTTGGTGATGATGTTGGTGATGATTTCCCCCTCCCGGAGGGAAGTGTCCCTGGCAGAACAGCTCCGCCAGAGCCCTAGATTGATTCCGCCAAGGTTCCGCCTCGTGGCAGCGGAGTTTCGTCCCGTAAGCTTGCCCACGATTTTTTCCAGGGTAAGAGTGATGATATAGCAGAAGATGGACACCGGAGGCCCACCAGGGGCCCAGGAGATAGGGGGCCACGCCCTAGGGGGGCGCCCCCTGTCTCCTGGACAGGGTGTGGGCCCCATGGCCTATTTCTTTTGCTCATAAATTCTTATTAAATCCAAAAAGTTGTTTCGTGGAGTATCAGGACTTTTGGAGTTGTGCAGAATAGGTTTCCAACGTTTGCTCCTTTTCCAGCCAGAATTCCAGCTGCCGGCATTCCCCCTCTTCATGGTAAACCTTGTAAAATGAGAGAGAATAGCCATAAGTATTGAGATATAATTTGTAATAACAGCCCATAATGCAATAAATATTGATATAAAATCATGATGCAAAATGGACGTATCATGCCTCAGTTGTGTCTTTTGTCTTCCCATACACGCCCAAGAAGCCTAGCAGGTTCACGCAAAGGTTCTTCATCACGTGCATCACGTCGATCGAAGAGCGGACCTCTAGGTCTTTCCAGTAGGGTCGGTCCCAAAATATAGATTTCTTCTTCCACATGGGTGCGTGTCCCCCAATGTCACTCAGAACAGCTAGTCCGCCGGGACCCTTTCGAAAGATTACGTGTAAATCATTGACCATAGCAAGTACATGATCACCGGTACGCATGGCGGGCTTCTTCCGGTGATCTGTCTCGCCTTTGAAATGCTTGCCTTTCTTTCGACATTGATGGTTGGTTGGAAGAAATCGACGATGGCCCAGGTACACATTCTTCCTGCAGCTTCCCAGGTATATACTTTCGGTGTCAGCTAAACAGTGCGTGCATGCGTGGTATCCCTTGTTTGTCTGTCCTGAAAGGTTACTGAGAGCGGGCCAATCGTTGACGGTTACAAACAGCAATGCGTGCAGGTTAAATTCCTCCTGTTTGTGGTCATCCCACGCACATACACCATTTCCATTCCACAGCTGGAAAAGTTCTTCAACTAATGGCCTTAGGTACACATTAATGTCGTTGTCGGGTTGCTTAGGGCCTTGGATGAGAACTGGCATCATAATGAACTTCCACTTCATGGACATCCAAGGAGGAAGGTTATACATACATAGAGTCACGGGCCAGGTGCTGTGATTGCTGCTCTGCTCCCCGAAAGGATTAATGCCATCTGCGCTTAAACCAAACCATACGTTCCATGGGTCACGTGCAAACTCATCCCAGTACTCTCTCTCGATTTTTCTCCACTGCGACCCGTCAGCGGGTGCTCTCAACTTCCCGTCTTTCTTATGGTCCTCACTGTGCCATCGCATCAACTTAGCATGCTCTTTGTTTCTGAACAGTCGTTTCAACCGTGGTATTATAGGAGCATACCACATCACCTTCACAGGAACTCTCTTCCTGTGGGCTCGTCATCAACATCACCAGGGTCATCTCGTCTGATCTTATACCGCAATGCACCGCATACCGGGCATGCGTTCAAATCCTCGTACACACCGCGGTAGAGGATGCAGTCGTTAGGGCATGCATGTATCTTCTGCACCTCCAATCCTAGAGAGCATATGACCTTCTTTGCTGCGTACGTACTGTTGGGCAATTCTTTATCCTTTGGAAGCTTCTTCTTCAATATTTTCAGTAGCTTCTCAAATCCTTTGCCAGGCACAGCATTCTCTGCCTTCTAGTACAGCAATTCCAGTACGGTACCCAACTTTGTGTTGCCATCTGCACAATTGGGGTACAACTTTTTTTTGTGATCCTCTAACATGCGATCGAACTTCAGCTTCTCCTTTTGACTTTCGCATTGCGTCCTTGCATCGACAATGACCCGGCGGAGATCATCATCGGGCACATCGTCTGGTTCCTCTTGATCTTCAGCAGCTTCCCCCGTTGCAGCATCATTGGGCACATCGTCTGGTTCCTCTTGATCTTCAGCAGCTCCCCCAGTTGTAGCATCACCGTAATCAGGGGGCACATAGTTGTCATCGTCCTCTTCTTCTTCGCCGTCTTCCATCATAACCCCTATTTCTCCGTGCCTCGTCCAAACATTATAGTGTGGCATGAAACCCTTGTAAAGCAGGTGGGTGTGAAGGATTTTTTGGCTAGAGTAAGACTTCGTATTCCCACATTTAGTGCATGGACAACACATAAAACCATTCTGCTTGTTTGCCTCAGCCACTTCGAGAAAAATATGCAAGCCCTTAATATACTCGGAAGTGTGTCTGTCACTGTCGGTGTCAAAACCGGCGGATCTCGGGTAGGGGGTCCTGAACTGTGCGTCTAGGCGGATGGTAACAGGAGACAAGGGACACGATGTTTTTACCCAGGTTCGGGCCCTCTCGGTGGAGGTAAAACCCTACTCCTGCTTGATTAATATTGATGGTATGGGTATTACAAGAGTTGATCTAGCACGAGATCAGGAGAGGCTAAACCCTAGAAGCTAGCCTATGGTATGATTGTTGTTCGTCCTACGGACTAAAACTCTCCGGTTTATATAGACACCGGAGAGGGCTAGGGTTACAAAAAGTCAGTTACAATGGGAGGAGATCTTCATATCGTATCGCCAAGCTTGCCTTCCACGCCAAGGAAAGTCCCATCCGGACACGGGATGAGGTCTTCAATCTTGTATCTTCATAGTCCGGGAGTTCGGCCAAAGGTCATAGTCCGGCCATCCGGACACCCCCTAATCCAGGACTCCCTCAGTAGCCCCCGAACCAGGCTTCAATGACGATGAGTCTGGCGTGCAAATTGTCTTCGGCATTGCAAGGCGGGTTCTTCTCCAGTTCCATATACTTGTAGAATAGTGTCCGGCTTCTGATAAATGTTGCGCTCCTTGGCTTCCACGTCTAATAAAGGCCATCTTCCACGTGTCGAACGAATGCGAAAAGCCAGGGTATTTTTACATCCCCCCCCTAGCTGCTCAAATAAGCTGCCTATATAAAAATAGACGAGGATCTAGATCCGAACCACACCATCTCCCCTTCACAAGCTTTCATCGGAGCGCTTCTGACCAGAAAATCCATTCCATCATGGACAGCTGACACGGCTCCTCTTCTCGCGCTCCCAGCCCCAAGCCTGGGGATTGGGAGAGATGCTCCGTCCCGCATAGCAAGCTAGTAGTTCTTCAATCCAAGGGGCTACTCCCCCCGGCATATATGGTCCCAGTTCGATCTGGGATTGTCACCTATGGTGGCGGAGAGCAGGCGGAGAGCGTCCCCAATCCCTCTCAAGGAGAGCGGGTGTGCCTAGTTCCTTATTTAATAAGGGGACTCGGATTTCCAATCCATCCGTTTCTCCGAGGTCTACTGGAGTTCTATGGTCTCCAGCTACACAACCTCACACCTGCCTCCATACTGCACGTTGCGGGCTTTGTGGCCCTCTGCGAGCTATTCTTGGGCGTCGAGGCCCATTTCGCACTGTGGAAGAGGTTGTTCTGCCTTGTGCCCTGCTCTCAGGAGGGGTCGATTTATCAAGTGGGCGGAGCCGAACTATGGCGCATCGCCGGGACTGGATACCTATCCGGTACCCCTAAGAAGGCGTCCGTGGACTGGCCCTCGGAATGGTTTTATATGGATGACGTCCCCTTGCCGGACCCTGTGCGGATCGGCCTCCCTGAGTTTAACAACGCTCCGTTAAAGAAACGCCTGAGCTGGCGCCCACGGAATCCTCAAAGGAAAACTGACAGGGACGTCCTTGACTTGATGAGCCGGATAAGATTGTTGGCTCATTCCGGATTGACCATGATCGAGGTCATGGCCACATGCATTACGCAGGGGGTGCAGCCGCTTCAGTACAGAGGCCACCCCATGTGGGATTTCAACAGGGAGGACGACGCCACCCGGTGCGGCCGCAAGGGACCAGATTCGGCTGCCACTCTAACGAAGATCTTATCCACTTTGTACAAGGGAGCAGAAGAGGAATTCCTCCGCGTCAACCCACGGGGCGGATTCTCCATGTATAGCCCTCCGAGCTGGGTAAGCGAACACTTTCACTTATCTACCTACTTTCGAAATTCCCATAATTGAGTACTTAGTCTAAGGATATTAACGCAGGAGCTACGCCAGACGGTGAAGGAGATCAACAGCCATCCCCCACAACCCGAGGACCCAGAACGGTCCCTCGATCCGGATTCCCAAGAGGATCCGGACTTATGTGTGGAGTTAATTGATGGGGTGTTTCACCAATTGAGTAAGGACAACACCTTAGTGGCCATTACGGCCGACTATCCCGGACTACTTCCAGCCTCAAAGGTAACCGAGACTAAACTCCCTGTACTTTGAAGGAGATCCATCCATGCCTTATTTTAAATGCTGCAAACCAATAGTGTTTCGTTTTGCAGGGGAAATCCTTGAGGCGGAGTGCCGGGCCCGCGGTGGGCAGCCAACAAGGGCCGCTGAAGCCAGGCGGGCCAAAAAGAAGTGCGGACCAGATCGAAACTCCGGTGCAACGGTACGGCGTGCGAATTTAACGCCTAGGGTTTATGCCCTCAAATCACGCTAACGCCCATGTTCTCCTTAGGAAGAAGAGAGCCCGCCGGACTATATCCACTGGCCAGACTTCAAGGCCGGGTCCGGAAGCGGAGGCGGACACGAGGTGCGCACTGGGCGTTCCTCCGACAGAGGATGCAGATGGGCTATCTGCCACCAATTCAGAGGTGGAGAGTGCCATGAACCACAGGCATCACCGGACTGTTCTTCAGGACGCATGTTTTTCCCCAGAGGCATTGAACGCCTTTAATACGGGAGATGCGTACCTCCGTGCCGCTCAAAATGGTCTAGCCAGAGCCACATAGCAGTATGTAAAAGACATACGGGTGAGTAAATCTGATGGTTATATATGTCAGTAGCCCCCGAGACTTGAAATAGTTAAGATAACTATTTTAAGGATCATATGTTATGCAGGGTCTTACAGAGAAGAACACGCAACTGTCTCAGGAGCTGGCAGAGTGCAAGGCCCAACTCGAGGCCGCACTGGCCGCTTCAGCTATTTCCAAGGGGACCCCCTCAGGTAATATATGCTCCGAAAAATAATTACGTTGTGAAGTGCGGCATGTGTGCAATTCTGACGATAATAGTGCAGATGGGGCCGGAGTAAATCTGGACAAGCAAAAGCTCCTATGCCAACTAAAGGCTGGCGAGAGCGTGCTGACAAGAGTGAGGCAAGAGAAGAACAAACTTCAAGACGCCAATACCCAGCTGGGCGAGGAACTAAAGCATGTTCGTATTCAGCTGTCTGCTTCCGTAAAGGAGAATCGGCGACTTCGACGCGGTATTTTTAGTAAGTGCTTGAACGAATTCTCGAAAAAAAATTCGGCGAAGAAGTCGATTGAC
Organism: Triticum dicoccoides; assembly: GCF_002162155.2. Classification (NCBI taxonomy): domain Eukaryota; kingdom Viridiplantae; phylum Streptophyta; class Magnoliopsida; order Poales; family Poaceae; genus Triticum; species Triticum dicoccoides. Next base: position 111,810,123 of record NC_041383.1, read on the forward strand.
AGAGCTATGTCTCTAGGTCTGCTGACAGGTCGTCCTGCGGAGGAAATGCCCGGTTCAACGGGGGACCTTCTTCCCAAGCTGTTGCAACTGCACGAACGAGTTCGACAGGCAATGCAGGGCGTCGTCGAGGCTATGTGGCCATCCCTCTCCGCGCCCGAAGGCCTTGGGGAGCTTGCAAAGAAGCTGGAGGGAGTGTGGCAGCGCTTTCGGTTGTGGAAGATATCGGCCTGTCATCAAGGTGCCAGGGAGGCCTGGGCCATGGTGAAGACTCGGTACACGAAGGCGGACCCAAACCACATGGCCGAGGTCGGCCCTATGGGTCCTGACGGAAAGGAGATCCTTGTCAGCTTGCTATATGGCCAGGCAGAGCTGGCTGTAAAGTATTCTCAACAGGACTATAAATTAGACCGCCTGTTGGATGGTATTGAAGAAGAATATACCGAATCGGATTGACTCTGTAATTTAAAATGACATGAAAAATGCCTTGTAGCTAGATTGTAGATCGTTTGTCATTGCGGACCTTTTTTCTTCGACCTCTGGACCCTATAGTCCGGAGTGTGTCCGAATACCCTCTCGATTATGTAAGAACCGGGGCATGCATGGAGACAAGGCGTAGGGGTCATAATTGCTTTAGCAGACAAGTGCCCAACTAGTTATGTTATATTACATGGTTAGTAAGAAAAATCTTCCTGGGAGAATAGTTCCGTTAGGGGTTCCTTTCCCTGGGAGGCATGCCCTAAAGTGCATGTCCGAACTGCTAAAAAAGAGCAGAAAAGCATCTGGGGGTAGATAATTAAACAAGAAAAATCATCTTTTAGTTCACCGACCGAATATTCCCTTAAGAACGCTAGCTTTCGGCTTCACCCAGTCCGAGGTACACATCCGGCTGACCCGGCAGTAATAATCGCAGAGGTGCTCCCTTTACCACCTAGCCAAACGAACGGGAACGTAGGGGTAAGCACAGGAGCCAGGCAACCCAGCTTGGCCAAAACTTAAGTCATATCGATGCATATAATGGTGTATAAAAGGTTCATGCGGAAGTGTCACACCTGTTTTGGGCATGAGGCCCATTTATATAAACTTCTGATAAAGAATCCCCCAGGTATGATGAGCGCGGGTGGCGCGTCAAGTATGTGCGAACAATGCGCAAGCAAGCCCCTAAGGGCTTGGGAGGAAAAAAAGGTAGGGAGAAGGAGAGAAATGCCAGACAGCTAATGTGAAAAAATAAAAAGGGGACAGAGGAAGGAGATGAACACGGAGTCCGGCGCTAGGCGTAGAATCTTCGTAGGCATGCTGCGTACCATGGGTTCGGCTCGAGTTGGTTGTCTGATGCGTTTCGCAGACGGTACGCTCCACCAGTCAGTACTTGGTCGATTATGAAGGGACCCTCCCATTTGGGCTTTAGTTTGTCCTTTTTCTTGTCCGGCAGGCGTAGAACTAGTTCGCCAACGTTGTAAGTTTTGGCCCGTACTTCTCTGCTTTGATATCTTCGAGCCTGCTGTTGATAGAATGCGGAACGAGCTTTTGCCACATCACGCTCCTCCTCCAATGCGTCCAAACTGTCCTGCCGATCGAGCTCAGCTTCTCTTTCTTCGTACATGCGCACTCGAGGTGAGTCGTGGATTATGTCGCAGGGCAGAACTGCCTCTGCGCCGTATACCATAAAAAATGGTGTGAATCCGGTAGTGCGATTTGGCGTGGTCCGCAGCCCCCAGAGTACGGAGTCAAGCTCCTCTACCCAGTGCGTGTTGGATTCCTTGAGGGATCGCAGTAGTCTGGGTTTGATGCCGCTCATAATAAGACCGTTGGCTCGTTCGACTTGACCGTTAGTTTGTGGGTGATAGACTGAGGCGTAGTCGAGCTTGATGCCCATGTTTGTGCACCAGAGTTTAACTTCGTCGACCGTAAAGTTTGTGCCGTTGTCAGTTATGATGTTGTGGGGGATGCTGTAACGGTGTACAACCCCGGATATGAAGTCTATCACCGGTCCGGATTCGGCCGTCTTTACAGGCTTGGCCTCTATCCATTTGGTGAATTTGTCCACCATAACCAGTAGATATTTTTTCTTGTGGGTTCCTACTTTAAGGTGTCCAACCATGTCAAGCCCCCAGACCGCAAAAGGCCAGGTAATGGGTATGGTTTGTAGGGTGGTAGGCGGCATGTGGCTTTGATTAGCGAATAATTGGCAGCCGACGCATCGCTGCACTAAATCCTGAGCGTCTTCCCAGGCCGTCGGCCAATAAAATCTGGTACGGAAGGCCTTGCTTACAAGGGCCTGGGCTGCGGCGTGGTGCCCACCGAGTCCGGCATGAATTTCAGCCAGAAGATTTCGCCCTTCTTCTTCAGAGATACACCTTTGAAGGACTCCGGTTGTGCTTTTCGTATAAAGTTCTCCCTCGTGGACATTGTAGGCTTTAGATCGCCGTACTATGCAGCGGGTCTCGTTTTGGTCCTCGGGAAGTTCCTCCCTAGTTAGGTAGGCTAGGAATGGTTCTGTCCACGGGGCAATGACTGCCATTATTGTGTGGGCTGACGGTGTTGCTTCATTGAGGGGTAGTGTGGTTGTGTCCGGGTTGTTGTTTCTGGACTCCCCCTCCCATGATACGGATGGCTTGAAAAACCTCTCTAGGAAGATGTTGGGAGGGACAACATCATGCTTTGCACCGATGCGTGCTAACACGTCTGCTGCCTGGTTGTTCTCCCGGGCTATATGGTGAAATTCGAGCCCCACAAACCGAGCTGACATCTTTAAGACGGCGCTGCAATAAGCTGCCATTTTCAGATCCTTGGCGTCAAAGTCTCCATTTATTTGAGATATCGCGAGGTTTGAATCCTCGCGGACCTCTAAGCGCTGAATGCCCATGGAGACTGCCATCCGGAGGCCATGTAGAAGGGCCTCGTATTCGGCTGCGTTGTTGGAGTCCGTGTACATTATCTGAAGTACGTACTGGACAATATCTCCTGTAGGGGACGTCAGGACGACACCAGCCCCCAGGCCAGCCAACATTTTGGAGCCGTCGAAGTGCATGATCCAGTTGGAATATGCGTCGTACTCTTTAGGGAGTTCGGCTTCGGTCCATTCGGCGATAAAGTCAGCCAAAACCTGTGATTTGATGGCTCGCTGTGGCTTGTAAGTTATATCGAATGGGAGGAGCTCAATGGCCCATTTGGCAATCCGGCCCGTTGCGTCGGATGCCACTGTTATTGAACACTCTTGGAAATAGTGTTGCAGCTTCCAGGATGCCATGAACACCGCGTATGCTATGTTTTGATAATGTGGATACCGTGACTTGCATGGAGTTAGGACAGTGGACATGTAGTAAACTGGTTTTTGGAGAGGAAACTTGTGTCCGTCTGTTTCTCGTTCGACGACGAGCACCGCGCTTACAACTTGATGGGTTGCCGCGATGTATAATAGCATTGGTTCGCCCGTGTTTGTCGCGGCAGGACCAGATTTGTTGCCAGTATGGCTTTGATTTCTTTGAGTTCGGCCGTGGCGGCATCCGTCCACTCGAAGTGTTCGGTGCGCCGCAGGAGGCGATAAAGGGGTAATGCCTTTTCTCCTAAGTGGGAGATAAAGCGTCTTAGAGCCGCCATGCATCCAGTCAATTTTTTTATTTGCTTGAGGTCTTTTGGGATATCCAACTGCGACAGAGCTCAGATCTTGGCTGGGTTTGCCTCAATTCCTCTACCAGATACAATGAAGCCCAAGAGCTTTCCGGCTGGTACGCCGAAAACGCATTTTTCTGGGTTGAGCTTGATGTCATATGCTCGGAGATTGTCGAATGTGAGCCTCAAGTCGTCTACTAGAGTTTCGACATGCTTGGATTTGATGACCACGTCATCTATGTACGCTTCACCTATTTTGCCGATCTGGTTGGCCAGACATGTCTGAATCATGCGCTGATATGTCGCGCCGGCGTTTTTGAGCCCAAAGGGCATCGTGTTGAAGCGGAATGGGCCATATGGGGTGATGAATGCCGTTGCGGCTTGGTCTGGCTCTGCCATCTTGATTTGGTGGTAGCCAGAGTATGCATCGAGGAAACACAATGAATCGTGTCTTGCAGTGGCGTCGATGATTTGATCAATTAGGGAGAGGGGGAAGGGATCCTTTGGGTAGGCCTTATTTAGGTATTTGAAATCGACGCATAGGCGCCAGGATTTGTCCTTCTTTGGTACCATCACCAGGTTTGCCAGCCAGTCCGGATGTTTTATATCTCTGATGAATCCGGCTTCCAGTAGTTTTGCTAGCTCCTCTCCCATGGCTTGTCTCTTGGGTTCAGAGAAGCGCCGAAGAGTCTGCTTAACGGGCTTGAACCCTTTTAGGATGTTCAGACTGTGCTCGGCCAGCCTGCGTGGGATTCCTGGCATGTCTGAAGGGCGCCAGGCGAAAATGTCCCAATTTTCTCGTAGGAATTCTCTGAGTGCGGCGTCTACATCAGCTCTTAGGTGTGCCCCGATGGAGGCCGTTTTTGTGGTGTCCGTTGGATGGACTTGAAACTTGACTATTCGTCTGCCGGCTTGAAGGAGGTGGACTTGGATCTCTTGTCGAGTATCAAGTCGTCCCTATCCACCGTGGAGCGCAACACGATTAGTTCCTCAACCGCTAGGGCTTCGGATAATGCTTTGAGGGCCAGTGCGGCTATCTTGTTTTTGGCGCGGAGCGCTATGTCCGGATCACTAGCAAGGGTGATAATTCTGTTGGGTTCGGGCATCTTAAGCTGCATGTACCCTTAATGGGATATAGCTTGAAAAATTGTGAATGCTTCTCGCCCTAACAGAGCGTGGTATCCGCTGCTGAACGGGGCCACTTGAAATGTGACCTCCTCGGATCTGTAATTATCCGGCGTGCCGAACACCACGTCCAGTGTGATTTTCCCTAAACAGCATGCTTCACGGCTGGGGATTATTCCTCTAAAGGTTGTGTTGCTTCGCTCAATGCGGCTCCAGTCTATTTTCATTTTTCGAAGTGTTTCCTCCTAGATGAGGTTCAATCCGCTGCCACCGTCCATGAGTACCTTTGTAAGCCGGAAGCCGTCCACTATCGGACTGAGGACCAGTGCAGCTGGTGCTCGGGCTGGCCGGAATTTAGGTTCGTCACTGGCATTAAAAGTAATAACCGTGTCACTCCATGGATTTATTGTTGCTACTTGGTAGACTTCGGCAAGGCTGCGGAGTGTTCGCTTCCTCGCATTGTTTGATGTGAAAGTCTCGAAGACTATTGACACCGTACTAGCGTTTCTGGGGTGGTGCTCTGTGGATTCTGGAGTTAAAAGCTCCTCGCCACTCTTGGCCACCTGCCGGAGTATCCAACATGCTCTAAGGCTGTGAGTTGGTGCGACTTCCCCTGAACTATGAATTTTATAGGGTCGATTGAGCCATCCCTCCAGTACGGTCCCATACCCTATAGAGGGTTTTTGTTTTTTTGCGGTTTGGCTCAGGTGCCTGGCGACAATGCGCCCTTTTGTTTCGGACTGGGATTGTATTCAGGGTCGGATTGTCCCAGAATTTCGTTTCGGTTTTCCGAACGCTTTCTGTCGCACAATACTTTCGTACTATGGATGTCAAGTCAGTGAAGCATGTAATTTCGCGGCGACTTATGGCGTTGAGGATTCCGATGTCCGTGCAGTTGTTACAAAAGAACGAAATTGATCCTCCTCACGGTAGTCCTTTATCCTGTTCATAACTAGGAGGAATCTGGCCTAGTAGTGATGCACTGTTTCCCCGGGCTCTTGCCGTATTTGGGATAAGTCCCTTATATTTGGGTGGGCGGGTGGATTTAAATCCGGAACCTCGCCCAATCTAAGACTCAGGTGCCAAGAGAATTCCGAATTCGGAAGCTTATTTTCTTGGACGTTGTTCGACGAGTTCGACCTGCTGCCTGACTTTAGGTTCAGGGCTTGGGCGACGTCCTCCCCTCCGTGGCTGTCCGGCTTGGAGGGGTCGGGGATCCGGACACATATGGTCCTTAGGATGGGTGGGGATTCGCTGCATTGTTCTTCCACAACTTCAACGTGGTGGGTGACCTGGGGAGAGCCGATCTCTCTCTGATCGGGTTTAAGCCCAATCTGGCCGTAATCTGTAGCGACTCCCAGGGTTGCGATGCGATCCAAGAGCTCGTTTAGGGAAGAGAGCTCCATCGGATCTAACTGCTCGGCGAGTTCCGAGCTGATCTAGAGATTGTTTTCGATGACCCGAGAGGTCATCACCGGCGCAGCGGCCGAACAAGCGGTCATCAAAAAACTGCCTATCCGGAGAGTTTGGCCGACAGCCAAAGCTCCTTTAGCAACAGCGCCGTCTTTAAAGACGGGGTGCGGCATCCTTCCTGTCAATGAAGACACAGAGGAACTCTCAATGAAAGCACCAATGTCGGTGTCAAAACCGGCGGATCTCGGGTAGGGGGTCCCGAACTGTGCGTCTAGGCGGATGGTAACAGGAGACAAGGGACACGATGTTTTTACCGGGCCCTCTCGATGGAGATAAAACCCTACTCCTGCTTGATTAATATTGATGGTATGGGTATTACAAGAGTTGATCTACCACGAGATCGGAGAGGCTAAACCCTAGAAGCTAGCCTATGGTATGATTGTTGTTCGTCCTACGGACTAAAACTCTCCGGTTTATATAGACACCGGAGAGGGCTAGGGTTACACAGAGTCGGTTACAATGGGAGGAGATCTTCATATCGTATCGCCAAGCTTGCCTTCCACGCCAAGGAAAGTCCCATCCGGACACGGGACGAGGTCTTCAATCTTGTATCATCATAGTTCGGGAGTTCGGCCAAAGGTCATAGTCCGGCCATCCGGACACCCCTTAATCCAGGACTCCCTTAATCACCATACATCCATTGCCGGTTCATCTGCGTGCATTACATATAATTATGTGTGTCAAAAGTAAGAAAATCAAACAAATATCTACCAAAAGTAAGAAAATCAGACAAGTATCAGAAAGAAGATAAGAACAAGAGGCTCACCACGGTGGTGCCGGCGACGAGATCGGCGCGGGCGATCAACGGCGGTGAAAACGGGGACGGGGCGTGACGGACCGCTAAATCTAGACAAATCTCGAAAAAAATGGAGCACCGAGGTCGAGCTTCGAGAGGAGAAAGCTTAACTAGTGTGGCTCGGGAATTTCATCGAACACCTCATGTGCATAGGAGGTGAACTAGAGCACCCAAATGCCCTCTCCTTGCCGGATTGAAAAAGCAGAGCACTGGAGTGCTCTGCCGCGGCGGTGGGTATATATAGGCAAGTTATTTGTCCCGGTTCGTGGCATGAACCGGGACTAAAGCTCCTCCTTCTGTCCCGGTTCAAGCCACGAACTGGGACCAATGGTTGTGGGCCAAGAGCGAGGACCATTGGTCCGAAAATACTCGTCAGAGAAATGCCTAAAAATGAATGTATCTAAAACTAAAATACATCTAGATACATCCATTCCTCCGACGAGTATTTCCGGACGGAGGGAGTATATCGGTGGTCGAAGTCGTGCATCAAAGCCATAAAAAGTCAATCACGCCTTATATTTTAGGAAGGAGGGAGTACAAAACTATGCCTTGGCGGAAGGAGAAAAGGAAAAGGAAAATAACCAACGCGATCTAGCAGCGATCAACGATATATCAAACTGACAAATCGGCACCAACTATCTAATACAAGAGGACTATGGTAAATGTTTGTCAAAAACAATACCTTCAAGTAGGGAATGACACTGACACATAAGCATCGTTGTTGTCGGATCCAACCTTCGAAGGCCAGATCGTGGGTTTTCACCATGAAGTTCATGCCCGAGCGAAGTCCAAGCAATGTCATCAACATGGTAATGGCGTAAAAACACCATCATTGCCAAGTATAATTAAGTACGGTTAGACCTAGGGGTTTCACCCTCGAGCTCGAAACCGGGTGCTCAAGAAGCATTACCATGTCAAAATCATCATATGTTGTCTCCTTCACTTGCCTTGATCCCAATAGCAGCAACACTAACCTGCTGGAATTTAGTCTATTTTGGGACAGCCCAAGAACTATTTCAGAAATTCCTAATAAATCCTAGAGGCCCACTTAGCCCATTCGTACAAGGCAATCGATACTACTAAAGTTTAGTCCCACATTGATAGTTTAGTGGGAGTTGGACCTCCTTATAAGGAAGGTTCTTTCTCCACTTGTATGAGCATGAGAACAAGAGGGACATCCACGCACGCTCCTCCTTCGCCGCCTGCCTCACCATGACGCGCCGCGGGTTGTAGGAATGAGCCAATCCGATGTCTAAATTTTTGCCACGCACGACGGGCATGCGAAAGGTCACACGGACGTTGAAAAGATTTTTGCGATAGTGGAGTTTGAATGCGAACGTTGCAGCCCTTTGGCTGCATGCTGTTCACTTCATCTCCGTCTCTTTGTTTGACCTTCCGCCGCTGGCCTCTCGCCTCCTTCTCTTGCGCCTATATAAGGGAGGTCGCTCCTCTCAGAGAGATGCACCAGAACTTCTTCTTCCTCTCGCCATCGGTTCCAATCTTTGTGTTGCTGTTGTCTTCCTCATCCTGACTTGCAGCTGCACCGCAAGTCGGGATAGTAGGCCTCTGAAATTGCACCTATTTGAGTCCCGTACGGGAGAAGGGTGATAAGGTTTTTGGGGAGTGCTCTGCGTGACTACTGACTTCTTCGTCACGGACGCCCCGGACTCCAACGACTACCTCCCCGACGATGACTTCTTCCCCGACGTTGACAACCTCCTCGACGACATGGCTGGCAAGGACACCGACCCCAATTCCAGTGCTACTATTGTTGTTGTCCCGTATGTGTTCTTCTTCTTTCTGTTCGAGGTCTTGCCACAGTTCCTTGTTCTAGTGTTATCCCTAGATATGTTAGGTTCTACTTCATATATGCAACTTGCTCTACTATCTGCTCTAGATATGTTTGGCTACAGTTCATATATGCAGATGCTATTTACCTTCTCAATGTCTGATTGCATGACTTGTTTTATCTCTGCTATATTAGTCATGCTTTATCTACTATTTCTGTTAATAAAAGCATTCGGTAAATTGCTCATATTTCCAACAATCCAAAAACCTTATTATAAGCAATTTACCCCGAGTGGTTTTGCTGCTTTCATGAGACCTCCTATGTTTGAGGGTATCCACTATAAGAGGTGGCGCGTGAGAGCAGTCTTATGGTTTCAAACCATGAGTTGCTCTGACGCCACTCTTGGCAAACCTGAAGGATAATATGATGCTCAATAGGAACAAGCTTTTCAGAAAATGGATACCTTGTTTAAGGCTGCTCTCTTGAGTGTTCTCGGTGAGAATATAGTTGATGCTTATGCATCAATTGATAATGGAAAATATATGTGGGACGCACTCGAGGCCAAGTTTGGGGTCTTGGATGCTGGCACTGAGTTGTACATCATGGAGCAATTCTATGATTACAGGATGACTAAAGAGCGCTCTGTGGTTGAGCAAACTCATGAGATACAGTCATTTGCTAGAGAACTTGAGCACTTCAATTGTATTCTACCTGACAAGTTCGTTGCCGGAGACATTATAACTAAGCTTCCTCCTATGTAGAGGAACTTTGCTACCTTACTGAAGCATAAGTGGCAGGAGTTTTCCGTTCTGGATCTCATTGGTACTCTTGATGTGGAAGAAAAGGTGAGAGCAAAGGATAACCGTACTCGAGGTATTGAGGGAGGTTCTAGTGCCAATCTAGTATAGAAGAAAAACTTCCAGCCCCACAAGTTCAAGAACAAGGGCAAGTTTGATGGTAAAGCAAAGTTTGATGGGAAGAACAAGGCTGTACAGCACACAAACTTAAAGAAGAAGAATGACAAGAAGAAAGGTGTTTGTCATGTGTGTGGAGATCCTGATCATTGGGCTCCTAGTTGCCCTAATCGCTATGAAAAGCGTCATCTTGGAAAAGGCGGCAAGACCGCTAATGTTGTCATTGAAGATACTGACATGAAGGATGCTGGGTATGGTATATTTCCCACTATTCTTTCAGTATGTCATTCTCCCGATTGGTTGATTGACACGGGTGCTAATGTACATGTTTGCGGTGATTTTTCCATGTTTTTGTCTTATCAGACCGCGGGGACTTCCGCGTGTTGATGGGCAATGGCTCAAGCGCTTCTGTTCATGGTGTTGGCACGGTCGATCTGAAGTTTACTTCGGGGAAGATCATGCGGCTGAAGAACGTGCATTATGTCCCCTCCGTCAATAAAAATCTTGTTAGCGGATCTCTTCTGTGTAGAGATGGCTATAAGCTTGTCTTTGAGTTGAATAAATTTGTAATATCCAAGTATGGAACCTTTGTTGGTAAGGGTTATGAGTCAGGAGGCCTATTTTGTTTATCCTCATTAGACGTTTGCAATAAAGTTGTTAATAATGTTTGAACAATAGTGAATCAAATGTGTGGCATTCACATCTTTGTCATGTTAACTTTCGTTGCATGTCGCGACTAGCAAAGTTGAAATTAATTCCTAGTTTCACCACTGTCAAGGGATCTAAGTGTCAAGTGTGTGTGCAAGCTAAGCAGCCTCATAAGTCTCATGTGACTGTGGAGACGAGAAATCTTGCACCACTAGAGCTCATACATTCAGATCTATGTGAAATGAATGGTGTATTGACAAAAGGTGGAAAGAGGTATTTTATAACGTTAGTTGATGACTCCACTCGATATTGCCATGTGTATCTTAAGAAATCTAAGGATGAGGCTTTGAACTATTTCAAGATCTATAAAGCTGAAGTGGAAAACCAACTTGATCGAAAGATCAAGAGGCTTAGGTCTGATCATGGTGGAGAGTATTTCTCAAATGAATTTTATTCCTTTTGTGCGGAATATGGTATAATCTATGAGAGGATGCCTCCCTATTCACCTTAGTCAAATGGTGTGGCCGAAAGAAAGAACCGTAGTTTAATTGATCTGGTTAACGCCATGTTAGACACATCAGGTCTCTCAAAGGCATGGTGGGGGGGGCAATATTGATGGCATGTCATGTCCTAAACCGAGTTCCCACAAAGAACAAAGAGATATCTCCATTCGAGGAATGGGAGAAGAAAAGGTTAAAACTCTCTTATCTACGAACCTGGGGTTGTTTGGCGAAAGTCAATGTGCCAATTCCAAAGAAGCGCAAACTTGGACCAAAAACTGTGGATTGTGTTTTCCTAGGTTATGCTTTTCATAGCATTGGTTATAGATTCTTGGTTGTAAAATCTGAGGTACCTGACATGCATGTCAGTACGATCATGGAGTCGAATGATGCGACTTTCTTTGAAGATGTCTTTCCAATGAAGGATATGGCTACCTCATCTAATCAGGAGATGCCTAGTTCATCGAATAAGGAACCAGTTACAATTATTGAACCTGCCATTTCGATGGAACACTTTGAAAATTATGTGGATGAGAACAATGAAGTTCCTACTAGGAGCAAGAGACAGAGGACTGCAAAGTCCTTTGGTGATGATTTTCTTGTGTATCTCATAGATGATACTCCTAGTTCTATTTCAGAGGCCTATGCATCTCAAGATGCTCACTACTGGAAGGAAGCGGTCCGTAGTGAGATGGATTCCATCTTGGCAAATGAAAATTGGGAGATAACTGATCGTCCTTATGGCTGTAAACCTATATGGTGCAAATGGGTATTCAAGAAGAAGCTTAGTCCTGATGGTACTATCGAAAAGTACAAGGCACGACTCGGGGCTAAGGGTTATACTCAAAAGGAAGGTCAAGACTTCTTTGATACTTATTCACCTATGGTGCGATTGACCACTATTCGAGTACTACTTTCACTAGCTGCCTCATATGGTCTTCTCGTTCATCAAATGGATGTTAAGACTGCTTTCCTAAATGGAGAGTTGGAAGAGAAAATTTATATGGAACAACCAGATGGGTTTGTAGTAGATGGTCAGGAAGGAAAAGTGTGCAAGTTGTTGAAGTCTTTGTATGGACTTAAGCAAGCACCCAAGCAGTGGCATGAGAAGTTTGAAAGAACTTTAATAGTTACATGCTTTGTTGTAAATGATGTTGATAAATGTGTGTACTATCGCCATCGTGGGGGCGAGGGAGTTATCCTTTGCTTGTATGTTGATGACATACTGATTTTCGAAACAAATCTGAAGGTTATTAAGGAGGTCAAGAATTTCCTATCTTGTTGCTTTGAGATGAAGGATTTAAGAGTGGCTGATGTCATTCTGAACAACAAGTTGTTGAGAGACGATGATGGTGGGATTACATTGCTTCAATCTCACTATGTGGAAAAGATCTTGAGTCGCTTTGACTACAGTGACTGGAATCCCTCTCCAACACCATATGATGCTAGTGTGTTGCTTCGAAATAATCAAAGAATTGCTAGAGACCAATTGAAATATTCTCAGATTATTGGATCGCTTATGTATTTAACCAGTGCTACAAGACTTGACATCTCTTTTGTTGTTAGCAAACTGAGCCGGTTTGTCTCAAAACCAGGAGAAGTGCATTGGAAAGCTCTAGAGAGAGTTTCGCGTTATTTGAAAGGCACTGCGAATTATGGAATTCACTACACTGGGCATCCAAAGGTGCTTGAAGGGTATAGTCACTCAAACTGGATCTCAGATGCTGATGAGCTAAAGGCCACGAGCGGATATGTATTCACTCATGGAGGTGGCGCTGTTTCTTAAAAGTCTTGCAAGCAGACCATCTTAACGAGGTCAACAATGGAAGTAGAACTAACATCACTAGATATAGCTACGGTCGAAGCAGATTGGCTTCGTCGTCTCTTGAATGACTTGCCGGTTGTTGAGAAACCTGTATCGGGTATCCTTATGAACTGCGACAATCAAACTGTGATGACTAAAGTGAGAAGCTCAAAGGATAACATGAAGTCATCATGACATGTTCAGAGATGGTTAAAGTCTGTCAGGAAAATGAGAAACTCCGGAGTTATTGCATTGGATTTATCCAAACATCTAAAAATCTGGCAGATCCTTTTACTAACGGTCTATCACGTAACGTGATAGATAAAGCATCGAGGGAGATGGGTATAAGACCCACAATATGAGTTGTTCACAGTGGTAGCCTATTCCTTGTGATTGGAGATCCCGTGAATGAGATGTGGAAGACAAGTTGTTGGTCAACTGAGAGGAGAGTATCCTTACTACTAACAATAGCACTCCATGAAGATGAAATACTCTCCTAATTTGCATGGCAGGTTGATGTATATCATAATGTGTTCTAAGTGGCTCTTTTAAGCAAAGATGTTGTCATGCAGAACATCTTTTGAAGAACACACCTATATGAGTCAGATTGTTAAACGTCGCAATCTATGAGAGTAGGGTTCTATCTAGTAAACTCATGAAAGGTCTCGGAGCATGATGCATAAGCTCCACCCGTGGGGAAGACTCACGGTAGCCCAGTATCGGTCAAGGCTTTGTGTGAAGTTAGATTTGTAGAAAACTTGCAGTTCAAGGTCTAGTCCACTGTTCAAGTTGCTTACTAGTGTAAAATAGAGTTCTAGGTGGAATTTCAACTTAACAATCTCCACTGTAGTACCGGTATATAAAACAGTGTTTTGGAACCAAAGGCAATTCTTGTGTGCCTCTGGGATCTAGTGGGTGATTGCTGGAATTTAGTCTATTTTGGGACAACCCAATAACTATTTTAGAAATTCCTAATAAATCATAGAGGCCCACTTAGCCCAGTCGTACAAGGCAAGCGATACTACTAAAGTTTAGTCGCACATTGCTAGTTTAGTGGGAGTTGGACCTCCTTATAAGGGAGGTTCTTTCCCCACTTGTATGAGCATGAGAACAAGAGGGACATCCACGCGTGCTCCTCCTCCGTCGCCCGCCTTGCCATGTCATGCCTCGTGATGACGCACCGCGAGTTGCGGGAACAAGCCGATGTCTAAATTTTTGCCACGCAGGATGGGTATGCGAAAGGTCACACGGACGCTGAAAATATTTTTGCGATAGTGGAGTTTGAATGCGAACGGTGCAGCCCTTTGGCTACTGGCTGTTTGCTTCATCTCCATCTCTTCGTTTCACCTTCCGTCGCTGGCCTCTTGCCTCCTTCTCTTGCGCCTATATAAGGGAGGTTGCTCCTCTCAGAGAGACGCACCAGAACTTCTTCTTCCTCTCGCCATCGGTTCCAATCTCTGTGCTGATGTTGTCTTCCTCATCCCGTCTTACGGCGTGCTCTGCGAGTCGGGACAATAGGCCGTCGAAACCGCACCTCTTTGAGTCCTGTAGGGGAGAAGGGTGATAAGGTTTTTGGGGAGCGCTCCACGCGACTACTGACTTCTTCGTCACGGACGCCTCGGACTCCAATGACTACTTCCCCGACGACGACTTCTTCTCCGACGTCGACAACCTCCTCGACGACATGGATGGCGAGGACACCGACCCCAGGTCCAGTGCTACTGCTGGTGCTGTCCCGTATGTGTTCTTCTTCTTTCTGTTCGAGGTCTTGCCATAATTCCTTGTTCTAGTGTTTTCCCTAGATATATTAGGTTCTACTTCATATATGCAACTTGCTCTACTATCTTATTTAGATATGTTTGGCTACAGTTTATATATGCAGATCTATCTACCTTCTCTCTGTCAGATTGCATGTCTTATTTTATCCCTGCTATATTAGTCATGCTTTATCTACTATTTCTGTTAATAAAATCATTCGGTAAATTGCTCATATTTCCAACATAACCCACCGTTGCACACACAACGAAATAAGATGATGGAGGATTTTCATTAGCACCATGAAAATCTCGTGTTTGGGATGCTACTATGGTGCTACACCATCATCACAAGTTTCGGGTGTCTGTCATCTTGCTGTCACCTCCAGTTGCTGATGATCCACCCTAATTGTGGTCGCATTTTGATCTTGGTAGTTCTAGGTTGTTGGCATGCGTGCCTCTCTTCTGTTGATCGGGCCTGCGTGCCTTGCTGTGCTGGCCTGCGTGCCATGGGTTGTTGGCCTGGTACTCCGGTCGTTCGTGTTGCTGGCCCTCTGTGGCATTGTCTGTGAATCTGCCTGGTTGCTTTATTTATAAAGTCAGGCGCATGCCTTTCCTCTAAAAAAATGAATCGAGCTTGAGCGAGCTAGACTAAGCTTAACTCAACTGATACTGAAATTTGATCTGATCCAGCTGCAGAACTGGCTTATGTTTAGCGTGTAATAATCCAAGTCCATCTATAGAAGATAATGCTTTTCAACTAGTTGGACCGCGGCAATAAATATTTAGCATCGATGCAGAAAAATGATAATGACATCTGGCGAACGTTCAGCAGGAGCAACATCCTGACGAACGGCCCCAAAACCACTAGATCACGATCCGATGGTTGGTAGTATCCGATGTCTTTTACACTTCTAAAACTGCCAACCCCACCCTCCACCCATACACTAGAACTGCCACACCCGTTCATGGTTGCCACCCCCGCGGTGAACATTTGCCAGGGATCGGGGTCTAGAAAACATTAGCATAGGGGCTGACCACATACCATATCTGTGCCTAAATTTGCTCTACACTTAATTAACCTTCCTTGTTTTGATTGCGGATAAAAAAAGGAAGAAAAAACAAGCACACTCGATATATGGTGATAAATTGTCTTATTTCCTATTAATATTAATATACAACATGACAAATATGCACAATCATACTGAGTTGTCTGATGTAAAATCAAGCGAGCTAGTGTTGGATACATACAATGAAGGTACATAAACTGCTCCCGTGAAGGCTGACAAGCCACCATATTCTTTCTGTTTACTCTTTAGTTTACAACCTGAATATACATGATCAAAGGTTAAGCCTAGACATTTTCTTTCAATTTATTGACTTGTCTGATGTCTCAACTGTTGTTGACTTTACGCGTGTGCTGTGCTTCAGATGCAGGCAATAAGGGGCCAATGTTTCACCTATTCTTGTGGTGTTGGTGCCATGAAGACTTATGTGACTCTGTGGTTTGGTTACCCCAAAGAGTCATGAGGCATCGAGGAGAAAAGTGCCCTGAGAGTTGCGATTTTGAATCATATTGTAAAATGGCAAGACTAGCAGGATCACGCAACTTGTGCTTTTGTTTGTTTTCTACCAAATTGTTGGAGGCTCGTAGTATATATTGAACTCGTGTTGAAATTGATGTCGGTTACCTCTTGTTTATGTGTCGCCCCCAGTTGTGGTCTTTGCAATGCAATGAGATTCTTCAACCATAGTGGCATGCCATGATCTATGTATGGTTTTCTCATTATTTGTTTAATTTCCTGGTTTGTTCATTTGGAATCATTTGGAAATGTTTGCAGTAGTTCACTCGTGCACACCCTGAGCAGAGCATGCCAATTGGTTGAGACATGTACCAATAAAACTATGAATTTTTTCACTCTCTAACTGATACAGATCAAATAGTCATTTGGCTTGATTTGGTTCTTTGTGATTGATCCCAGCAAATAACTTGCCAAAAAACAAAAAACGGGTTAAAATGAAGATTTGTACTTATAAAATGGTCAGACCGCCGTCCTCACCGAGAAGCACGTTATGTCACAATAAAAAAAGTCTCACTTTTTATGTAAGAAAACTTCAGGCACAATTTATTTTATTTATTCCTCTTTTAGTTTTTCATTTTAACGATTTTATTTCTATTTTTGTCTTTTTTTAAATAAAGTACACCGCAGATGCTCACGTATTATTTCTGTACTTCTAGAAATACCATTCTGACCAAGGTGCTACTGCTGCCAGCCTTCTACCAAGTGGAGATGTGTGGTGCCAAGTGCGAGAGCATAATGTTCTTATTGCATAGTAACTTTAATCTCTTAGGTCTACTTTTGATCAATGAAATACATGCATGTTTACTCTTTTATCACATTCACCCTTTTATCGGGAGGTCGGGTAAATTTTTTTCCAGTTGTATCATGTTGACCCTTTTATAGAAAAAAGAGAGTATGAAACATCACAACTAATTGCAATCATGATTAAATTGTAATAAAATAAAGACAATAACTTTAGTAGCACTATGTTTAATGCCTTTATTGTGTAAAACTGACATTGTGATTTTGGGGCCAGGGCGCCGGCCTAACGTTCAGTCGGCTCGCATGCCATGCTGGCCCCAGTTTCCACGAAAAACACCCCCGAGCTAGACGTGTGTACGTGGTGGGCCCATAGCCTGTAAGGACCCCAACCCTACTATCAAGATGATCATGAAGGCTTCCACACCTCCCCTACTCAATTGGTTAGCAAACACACTACAACTTCATGCAATTGGTCATGCATCTTTCAATCAACCAAGTCGCATTGGGCTCCCCTCATCATACTTTTCTTTTCTTCAAAATGCCATATTATTATTTTTTCCTTTTTCTTGAAAGGGCAAGCTTATGTGCCCATGTCAGAATTGCTTTTTTTAACTATGATATGTATGCTAGGCATGCTCCCTTCATATGAGATTGGAATTTTGAAAATAATTTTAGAGAGTTTCACCTTAGTGCTATACTTGCTCTATTTAAATTAAATTTTGGTTGGCCTGACGTCACGCACTGAATTTTCCAAAAAAAATCAAAAATTTATAGAGAAAAACTGAAACCATAGTAACCAATTCCATATAGTTTCTCACCTTTATTAACCAATCGACAGGGGAGATGTGGACGACTTACAATCGTCAAACTAGTGAAAATGCACCCACACACGATGTCGATCATACATCTAATATAGTTTTCAATCGGATGCAATGTAGTTACTCATCAAAATATCCATTACTTATATATCTGATAAAAGAGTATTACTTTGATCAAAAGGAACTAGATGGTCCACATTATTAAACAAAAGAAAACTCAACTTTAGACTAGAAATCATCATGCAAAGTGACAAAAGAATATACAACGGCTTTAAAATCTCCCCAAGATTAACATTATTAGCTGACGAGATTCATCCCCCCCCCCCCCTCTTTAGTGCTACTAGGGTTCTTGGTCCGGTGCACACGTGGAATTGTGGGGACTGTCTTGCAAAGAATCTCATTGGCTTCCTCCAAGCAGTGATGCAAATCTTGAGCACCAAGTCGAAGGTGCAGGTGCAAGTGGAGGCAAAGAGAATGCGATGACGCTTCAGGTTGGTGCTCATAGCACATGGAGACATTACTAGAAAAAAAGTTGTTAGTGGCGCACCAGTTTTTGCTATTAATGGCGCACTATAGGTGCGCCACTAGTAACAAATAGTAATGGCGCATCACATAGAAGTGCGTCATTACTAACAAAATTTTTTCAAAAAAAGTTTCAGAATTTTTTTTTAAATAATTTTTCAATTCTTTTTCAGAATTATTTTTTTTCATTTTTTCTTAATCTCGGGTCACTATGGCTTAATATTGGGTCAATATGCTTAATCTCAAGTCAAATCACATTTCACGGTCAAACTTTCCAAAAGGTCACCCATCCTCACACTACTCTAGCCCAAGCACGCTTAACTTCTCAGTTCTATCCAACCCCAGCACCAACTCACTTAACAGGTACTTGTTGATATATCTAGCATATCAATCCTATTAAACCTTGTTGATGTCTAGGACTTTGTTCATGTTCATGAGTGTGATAAAATTTTGAAAAAATATTTCAAACTTCCCGTTCATATTATGTATCATATTTTGAACATTTTTTCCAAAAAAAAAATTGAAATTAATTTTTTTCTGTTACTAGTGGCGCACCTAGCAAATGGTGCGCCATTACTAAGTTTGAATTTTTTTTCATTCCCCCCTCTAGATCTTAAAAGCCCCGTATCTTTTATTCTGTTAGGTTTTTAGAGATTCTAAAAATATTCAACGGGGTTTCCCGGTTGAATTTGGATGTAACTTTTCAAGTAGATGATTTTTCATATATAAAACTTTTTAATCCGAGCTTGTATGCAAAAGTTATGCCCATTTTACTAAATTTCAGAGAGATTTTGCAAATAAAATCGAAATTCATATTTGTAAATTTTCCCAACAACTAGACCACATATCATATGAGAAACTTATGTTCTTTTATTTTTTTGACATTTCCATCATTTTCTTTATTTTTTTAAATCTGAAAAGGAGGTCCACAGGGGGGTGCATTTGAAAGTTAGTAATGGCGCACCTTCACAAAGTGCGCCAGTACTATGTGTATGACTTGGTCAAACATTGGTCAAACTTAGTAATGATGCACTTTGTATATGTGCGTCATTACTAAGTTTGACATAGTAATGGCACATCTATGCAAAGTGCGCCATTACTAAGTTTGACCAAGGTTTGACCCAGTCATACACATAGTTATGGCGCACTTTGTGAAGGTGCGCCATTACTATGTCAACTTAGTAATGGCATACTTATACAAAGTGCGCAATTACTATGTATATGACTGGGTCAAACATTGGTCAAGCTTAGTAATGGCGCACTTTTCACCTGGTGCGCCATTATTGTTTTGGTTACTAATGGTGTACCTACACATGGTGCGCCATTAATATTTAGTAATGGCGCACCACATGTATAGTGCGCCATTAGTGTCCATATTGGCTATAGCTGTTTGTCTAGTAGTGAGACCATGGTGGTGGTTATTGTGACACTAGTAGAAAACGGAGCTTTAAAACCGGTTCGTAAGGGCCTTTAATGCCAGTTTTGCAACCGGCCTAAAGAGTGGAGACTAAAGACCCCCCCCCCCTTTAGTACCGGTTTGGCACGAACCGGCACTAAAGGCCCACCACGTGGCGTGAGCTCGTGCCCTGGTATGGGGGACCTTTAGGATAGCCGTTCAAACAGGTACTAATGATACCATTAGTACCGGGCAAAATCGAACCGGGACTAATGTGAACATAAGGTCCTTTTTCTACTAGTGTGATGATGGGTGTCGGTGTCAAAACCGGCGGATCTCGGGTAGGGGGTCACAAGCAGTCGTCTTAGGATCAATGGTAACAGGAGGCAAGGGACACAATGTTTACCCAGGTTCGGGCCCTCTCGATGGAGGTAAAAACCTACTCCTGCTTGATTAATGTTGATGATATGGGTAGTACAAGAGTTGATCTACCACGAGATCAGAGAGGCTAAACCCTAGAAGCTAGCCTATGGTATGATTGTTGTTGTATCTCTATCGACTAGCCTGACCTCGGTTTATATAATGCACCAGAGGCCTAGGATAACAAGGGTCCTAGCCGAATACACCGGTGGGGGAGGAGTCCTTGTCTTGATCGCCAAGTCTTGTAGAATCTTCCTTGTACGCGGCAACTGTCCGGACTGGCCCATGAGTATACGGCCATGGGGATCCTCGGCCCAATCTAACAGATCGGGAGATGACGTGGTGAGTACCCCCTAGTCCAGGACACCGTCAGTAGCCCCCTGAACCGGTCTTCAAGATTAGGGACGCTCCTCGATTCTTCCGAACCGTTCTTCATCTTCAGTCGTCGGTCTTGAAAACTGGTTCAACAAATCTTCTCATCTTCGATCTTGAGGATCGCCGAAATGCATTCGACAAGTTTATACGTCGGGTATCCGAGGAGCCCCTTTAAGTTTCCGGCCTTTATCAATGCCTTGTTATTTTTATGCCACTCCTCGGGTTTGAAGTTGTTCCCGGGCGGCAACGTCCTCTTGCGTCCGAGCTCTAACGCCGGACTGCATTCGAGGTATCTTTTGCAGTCGAGCACCAATGCCGGACTGCTTCCCAGCTCTAATGCCGGACTATATATCCGAGCTCCAACGCTGGACTGTATCCAAGCTCCATCGTCGGACTGTATCCGAGCTCCAACGCCGGACTATGTATCCAAGCTCCAACGCCGGACTGTATCCGAGCTCCAACGCCGGACTATGTATCCGAGCTCCAACGCCGGAAATGCCCTCTATGGAGCCATCCACTAGCGCCCGAGCTTTATGCCGGACTGCATCCGAGGTGGTGCACCACCCCGAATGTGGGCCGATTTTTGTCAATATTTTTGATTGGTGCAATTTATTCTCTGCCGAGATACATAGCCAGTAGCCCTCAAGGTGGGTATCGGTCTAAAACCCGAGATGCCCATGAAGGATGACATAAGACCGCTTATCCCCGTAGCTGCTGAGACTCTGGTTGATTTGCAAAATCGGTCTGAGGATCAAGTCCTAGCTCGGCAGAATACTTCAGGACACAAAAAGCAGCGTGCTCAGTCCTCAAGACTCAGGTTGGGTGCGGCCGACCAACCCGAGGATCCAAATCTCCTCGGAGACTGTATTACACTTAAAACTTTCTGCATTGGACAGGCAATGTAGTAGCCCCCGAGACACTGGTCGGGTGGCAACACCAGATCAGGGGATCGATGTGCCCCTTTAATATTTGTAAATAATAAGCCCGAAGCCCAGTAGCCCCCGAGCCTTAATGCGGGCACGGGAGGCCGAATTAAGGATCGATATCCATAGTAAAATCACAAATTATGTGTAATGACTCTATGTATCCAAGTACTTTACGTCATTAATGCTCGGATCCGTATTGCACAAAACTTTGTTAACCGACCATCAGCTTCCACCTCCTCGGCCAATGGCCGAGGAGTGTTTGTCCTACTTTAGAAAGCCTTTATGAGGGCAAAGTTTTACAACAAACAAGGCAATCTGGCCATACAGTTTTATAAACAAAGGTACGTGGAGAGATATGTTATATTACTGTTTAACAGAAGAAATGTCTTCCAAAGAAAATAGTCCCGCTATCGGTTCCTTTCTTTGGGTTGTCATGCTAAGCATGATCATGAAACCTCAGCTCCAATGTAAGAGCAAAATATCGAGGATTTACTTTGAGAGGCCAGTTAATAGCCCCCGTAGTGTTCGGCGACAGTCGAGGTCAAGCCGTAAACACTTCGGCCATTGTTATGAATGGCCCGTCGTTTAACGCCGTCATCGGATCGCCGACCAGTTTACGCTTATTGTGACAGTCAGTTTTAGGTTTTCTCCACTGAGGTGCTTAACCATGTGAGCTAGAAGCACAATCGCAGTGGTTCTCCCTTTGCACACCTAGCCGAACAAAGCGGAACATAGGAGGTAAGCGCAGGAGCCGGGCAACCCAACTATTGACCGAAGACACATTTCGAAACCGATGCATATATTACAATATCCGAGAATGTTTTTGCCGAATCTCTAAAGGTGTCCGGCGTTGCACTGCGAAACTTGTGCTGAAAACACACAAATAGTTTAAAGGTGCCATGGGCTCGAAAAGCCAAAAAAACTTATTCAAAAGGTTAATGTCCGAACTAGATCAAGTGTTCGGTGCCAATCCGAAAATTGGACTTTAGAAAAAAAAAAGGTGCTTCTGTCGTGATTTAACATGACACATCCTATCTTAAAACTTCAAGCGGGTCAGCCTACGGCTTCAACCTCCTATCCCGAAGGCGGAGTACTTCTTACTAGGCCAGTTTAGCAAACTAAACTCTAGCGGCTTTGAGAGAGAAATTAGGCTCCTCGGCTAGTGACCGCACACTTGTGTCGAAAAAAGGAGTGATAAATAATAATAAAAATTTTGCAACGACTAAGAAGAAAAACACTTATCATAAAACGGCTCATATAAATTTAAGAGCCCCCAAGTGACTTGGTTAAAGAATGATTGCATGTACCGAAGTACTTATATCATATCTATGTTCAACCGAACTTTAAACGCGTCTTAACCGACCGTCGGCTTCTCCCTCTTCGGTCAAGGACCGAAAAGTGTTATGTACTCCATCTGTCGAGAATATCGACTGTGTTTCCACTAACCAGGCAATCAGGTCACAAGGTTGTAACAGACAAAGTGCGCTCGGGGAACTTATGCTATATTACTGCGAAGAGTAAGAAGCATCTTTGAAGAAAATAGTACCCCCACCGATACCTTTCTTCGGTGCTCATTGTTATTATGAGACTTGTGCAATAGATTTTTTGTACTCATGAGTTCCGTTGTGTGTCCACCATGATTGAAAACAATAAGAGCGCTAGCTTTCGGCTTCACCCACTCTGAGGTCCGGCTCGGTTGACTCGACCGTGACAATCGCAGAGGTGCTCCCTTTACTCCCTAGCCGAATAATCGGGAACGTAGGGGTAAGCACAGGAGCCAGGCAACCCAGCTTGCAAATCGCTTAAGTCAATATGGTGCATATTGTGGCATAATACACGAACAAGGAACGAAGCCGTACAAGTATAACCATATGCAAGAGAAAAAAGCTTCATGAAGGAAGCCCTCAAGTAAACGGGGTATTTGAATTTGCGCGTTACAAACAAAGTTTGGACAAGGAAATTTTTACAAGCAACTTTTTTCCAAAAAAGTATAATGCTTGGCCGAGCCGAACACAAGTTAAAAATTTAAAACTTTGAGCATGAAGACAACTTAGCTGGTTAATGTATTCGGTATTGATGACGCGGTCCGAGCTTGATGCGGGACAAGGTTCCATCCCCGAGCCGGTCCCGAGGTGGCGGAGCAAAGAGCTCGGCACTCCGAAGTGGTGACATAGAACGGGCAATGCAGGACGGCAGGGTGATGCCGCAGTCCCCGGCATGGGGTAATGAAGTGTTGACGAAGCCCCCCGTCCAGCTGAGGTGACGTCAAAGGATATAGTCCGGCCGGATCATTTTCCTGTGCACAAAAAATAGTGCAAACCGGAGATAATAGTAATAATAATTAAAAAAATTCGTTGCATAACAAATAATTTATGCAAAGTGAGTAATAAAAGAAATATGGCCTGGCGCCCAAGTCAATGTCGATGCAAGGCGACGGCGTGATGCGTTAAAGGCATGGCAAGGCCTGAATTCACAGGTCGGTTCGAGTTTCAGATGCGGCGTTCGCCGGACTATGTACAGAAACTGACCGAACCACCATGCGACCGTCGTTAATGCAGCCACCATTTGATAGACATGCGTACATATGACAGACAAACCAGAGTAATAACTCATTGGAAAAATGAACCCTAACAAGCAAAAAAAATACTAGGATTAATAGCACCTGGCTTATTTGTTGTAGCAATCCGAAGAAATGTGATTCTCAAAATTGGGACTCGATCCGCACGCCTATCGCCTGATGGGCGATAAAGCAATGGCATGGTGATGCTGGCAAAGGTTGGCTCGCCGAGGCAAAGCCCTCGGTCCAGCTAACGTGACGGAGCTGGTCGGCCAGCGACGCCGAAGTCTCCAGAGTAGGTTGATGAAGAGATGATGAAGCCCCCGGTCCAGCGATGCAGGTCGTGACATGGTCGATGCCGGCTTGATGAAGTGACCGTGTGACGATGCAGGTGTGCCCGCTCCGTGTAATCCGTGGGGCGGCGATGTTGGTGACGATTTATCCTTCGCGATGCCAAACTAT
Source organism: Triticum dicoccoides (assembly GCF_002162155.2). Classification (NCBI taxonomy): domain Eukaryota; kingdom Viridiplantae; phylum Streptophyta; class Magnoliopsida; order Poales; family Poaceae; genus Triticum; species Triticum dicoccoides. Next base: position 111,834,335 of record NC_041383.1, read on the forward strand.
TGTTCGGCTGGCCGAGATGATGATCCGAAGAAATTGAGCTCGGCTCAACAAAGCGACGACATGTCTAACGCAGGTCGGCCGCCGTGGAGTGATGTTGTCGGGCTGGTTTGACACCGGCGCGACGGTGAAGTTCGTATTGCAAGAATACTTCTAATACTACTCGGATGTGTTTGAGAATAAAACACAACACCCCATACAAAAAATTCCTTCAAAAAGGATGTCCGAGATCCCGTTCATAAAGAAGATGAATTCGGGTCGGATTCGTTCTCGCGCAGAAAACAGATCCAAAAAGTGATGCACTAATCGGAAGTTTCCCGGAGTTTGGACGGTCGGATCGAGCTGAATTTTTGGCAGGTGGTAGATACGGGAATTCCGCAGCAAATCAATGGTTGGATCCTCCAAAGGACATCCGAGCTAGGTGCTGGATACCACGCCCTAAACTCGTCCGGATTCTCGCCCGGATTCAACAGGGCTCCGGTATATCGGAGATTGCCGGAGATTCCTCCATCGGAACTCGACGAAATTTTTGCAGGGTTATTGTAGACTTAATTCCACATAATTCCACCAAAGTAATCGTTTAAGCGACCCTCGAGGAGGCGGTGGCGGCGGATACAAGTTTGCTGTCCAGAAAAACAACGCGTCGCCTGAGGGCAATGTTGACGTTGAGCCCCCGAGCTCCATGGATGACTCCTCCATGATCTTGACAGAGATCGGAGTTGGTGTTGATGAAGGCCTTCATCCGAACATGACGATCGGAGGTAGGGCGCAGTCCTCGGTCAAGCCAAGGTGACCAGTCGAGCTGGTGACGAAGAAGCCGACGTCGCAGTTGACCTGCAGTCGAGCCATTGATCCTTTCGCCGATCACACAGCGGAACTCTCAATGAAAGCACCAACGTTAGTGTCAAAACCGCGGATCTCGGGTAGGGGGTCCCAAGCAGTGCATCTTAGGATCAATGGTAACTGGAGGCAAGGGACACAATGTTTACCCAGGTTCGGGCCCTCTCGATGGAGGTAAAACCCTACTCCTGCTTGATTAATGTTGATGATATGGGTAGTACAAGAGTTGATCTACCACGAGATCAGAGAGGCTAAACCCTATAAGCTAGCCTATGGTATGATTGTTGTTGTATCTCTATCGACTAGTCTGGCCTCGGTTTATATAATGCACCAGAGGCCTAGGATAACAAGGGTCCTAGCCGAATACGCCGGTGGGGGAGGAGTCCTTGTCTTGATCGCCAAGTCTTGTAGAATCTTCCTTGTACGCGGCAACTGTCCGGACTAGCCCATGAGTATACGACCATGGGGGTCCTCGGCCCAATCTAACAGATCGGAAGATGACGTGGTGAGTACCTCCTAGTCCAGGACACCGTCAATGGGAGAGAGAGAGTGGGGGGGGAGGTATCGTGGCTGTTGCGGAGGGGCTGGGGAGCACTGTGGCTAGGTAGGGCGGGCAGGCGAGGCAGGGTGCATCCAGGATCTTCGTGACTTGCTACATTGCATGTGCATGGCATGTTAGCAGGTAATGACCACGTGAACTATTGCTTTGTTGCATGTCTGGGGATAAAACCATGTCTGGGAGGTGTGTCAATGTTTCGGTTACTCATTAACAATGTTTCATCTAAAATGGTGGAGTGTGGAGCAACTTTAAGCAGGAAATGAGTTTATAGCAGAAAGTTTTTGACTTGGACAACTCATGGCTGGCAATGTTATATGAGCTAAGTTTTGGCGGTGGTGAGTAGTAGATAGGGTGAACTATTCTACAGTGGCAGCTGTAGTTATTGGGCCCAAATGATGCCAAAAACTAGGTTTAGATGGTTTTCTCAATAAATGCACAAGGGCATCTAGATAAATGATGTAGATATAGTCTGTGGTGGATTTGGATGCTATGAAAATTATTTGAGAAATTTGGGGTAGAAGCAACTAGGGGTTCCTTCACAACTCAAAGAAAAGGATTATTGCTTTGAATGAAAAAGGATTAAAGGAATAAATAAATGGAATGAAAATTGTGGGAGAGATGGGATGAAGTACATGGCTTTGGCAAGATTTTAGAGAGATTGGATCACGAATGAAAATTTGGAGCTCAGGATCCAAGAGAATGCCCAAATTTGGAGGTCTAACCAAAGGTCAAACAAGATCCAAATAAAATTCAATGAAAAAGAAAGTTGCAAGATTTGGGTTGCTACAGTCAAACTGCAGTGAGGTGCGTCGGACCGCCAACTACGGACCGGGCGATGACGTCCCTCCCTTCCTCGGCGATAGATCGGTCTGCTATGGTGCTTTCTCGTCATGGTGGCTGGGTGTGGTGGATCGGGGGATCCCACATCCAAATCTGCTACGGCGGGTCGTGCGACGGTTGTGTCTAGAGGCCTACGACATTGCATTGGCCGCGGTTTGCTGTGCGGTGGCGTGGAATCAACCCTTGCTCTGTCGATTTTGGCTAGAACTAGTCCTGTGTGGCTTACGACCTATAGTGCTTGGCAAACTCCAGTGCGATGGTCGAGGCACGCCCTGTGGCATGTCATGGCAGCTCGATTTCGGTGCTAGTCGTGAAGCGGTGTCCACACTATCCACGGATCTATCATTGGGTTAGTAGCTGTTGTCAATGGTTGCAGGTGCAGCTTTAATGGCACCATGGCCGCAGTAGTGGTAGCGGCATGAAGGCCCGAGTGCATACAATGGTGGTGACGGTCGTGGTCTCCAATGTGCTAACCGGCATCCTAGTTGTGGTGGTGGGGTTGCAATGAACGTGGCGTCCTTCCGATCCTATTGGTGTAGTTTCACCACTATTGAATATGCGCGGAGTCGAGGCTCGGTCTCGCAGGTTCATTGTCGCTTTGCTTGCTCCTAGGAGTTTCTAGTGGTGGTGATGCTTAAGGCACTGGGCAAAAGCCTTGTTCCTTCGGCGGGGTCGACAACGGCGGTGTTGGCGCTTGTGGGCATCTTTCTTCTCCTTGGAGGCATTATCAAAGAGTTCTTCCTCATCACTAGGTAGTGGCCGGTCGAAGTAGGGAGCGAAGTTGGGGTTATTAGCTAGACGGGACCATTCTATGGGTTCGATGGAGTGGTGGTGTGTGGGTCTGGGTGAACGCTTGTGGTCAGTAGGTTTGATGCCGGCAACCGGGGTGCCAGCAGGTGTTGCTTTCCTTCTCGAAGGCATTTTCAAAGATCTTACTTATAATCACTCCGCAGTACAGGAAAATCAAATAAAGCTGAGTATGATAATTAATCAAGGAACGTCAGTTTAACCTTGGCTTACTATAAACCGAGTGTTGCACCTGGCTTATGCCTCTCGGCATATATGGTGTAAGTCGTGATCCTATTCAAGGGCACACGACTTACCTATAAGCCGAGATAAAAATGGTGGCGCTTGGCGAAATAAAGCGAGATGTCGGTCGGTCCATGCTGACGGAGGTGCCATGTGTCACCTTCATAAGCTGAGTGTATCACTCCACTTAATTTTGCAACCCGAGGCGATCACGTGCATCCATGTGTCCCTTGTTGTGATACCATGGCTTAATTGGAATGATAATGTTAAAAAAATAGGAATGATAGATTACTCATATCAATAAGGATTTCCTTCTTTCCCGGGAGCCCATTGTAGAAGAACTCCAAAGTTAAGCATGGTTGGCTTGGAGCAATTCTAGTATGGGTAACCATCTAGGAAGTTGATCCCAGGTGCGCACAAGTGAGGACAAAGTACACAAAAAAGACTAGTGTTTGTCTGTGGGGACAATCTAGATCCCGCCAGGCATAATGGTCGGGAACATGTTGCTGTGGTTGGGGCGTTCCAATTGGTATCAGAGCCGACCCTCGCGGTTACATGGACATGTGTGGGTCATGTGCGTGGGCATCTGACGCATGGGGCGTGTGGCCCATTGTGGCACACGGCATGGCACATGTGCCAGACTGAACACACATATGTGTGCCAAGAGGGAACATTCCTGATGAGCTGACGAGAACATTGGTTCCTTTGAGTCGGAATGTATGTGAGAGCCCGACTTAATAGGAATGATAGGTTGCTCTTATCAATAAGGAATTCCTACTTTTCCTAGGCCCATTTGAAAATAATAATAAAGTTAAACGTGTTTGGCTTGGAGCAATTCTAGAATAGGTTACAGAAGTTGATCTCAGATGCGCACGAAAGAGAACAAAGTGCGCAGAAAAGACTAGTGTTGGTCCATGAGGACAATCTAGATCCCACAAGACGTAACGGCCAGGAACCGGTGGTTGTATCCAGGGCGTTACACTTGTAAGCTGAGTACCATAGTGCACCCACGGTGTATATGCAAGCCGAGACCCTTGTTGGCTTCTCGACTTATAGGTAAGTCGAGGGTACCACACAACATTCTTCTCCTGCCTGGAGCTCCTAACGTAACCATGTGTGCTTTGTAAGCCGAGTGCAATTTGGGGAGTGCACGACGTACATGTAAGCCGACACATCTATAATACCTAAATAGTTCATCCTCACTATCCTATTTCTCTTAACATGCAGCCTATACACATCATCAGCCTGGCCACCTCATCATTTTTGGGTTTTTTGTCATTTTTTTCTGTAAGAAATCTCTATTTTCAGTCCCACCGTCAGTTTCTATTTCCTGAAGGTTCCGGTACAAACTGCTTCCTCCTCCAAAGCTGGCGCGCCCCCTCTACTTCCTTCTTTTACTTTCTAATTGTACGCCTTCTCTGCTTCCGTTCTTCTCCACCAAGCAGGGCAACGCTCTTTATTCCCCCTCCCCGAGTAAGAATTCCACATCTCAACCTCTTGTCTTCCCTACGGCAACCTGTCTTCCTCTTCGTTTTCTCCAATCTCCAACAGATTCCTCTACTGCATTACAACAGAAACAAATGATTCATGTAAACAGCCGGATGGATTTAATCCTGCCTCCTTATGCTCAACGAACCGTCACGTCGTAATTGCTCCCCACACACCCACCCTTTTAAGCTGTGGATGCCCACGACTCAATTGGTACCAAGATCTTCCTGAGGGTCGTCAGTTTCTTCCTCCGATAATTCTCAACCTTCATGGTGGGACAAATTTGAGGGCTCCATTGCTGAGGCCTGTTGCATGCTGGTGATGCGCGTTGACTTTGCAGGAACACACCTGCACCCCCGGTGTCGCCTCCCCTCTCTGTACCAGGTACCCCGCAGCCTCTTCCTCGTGCGTTCCATCCCGTTCTTACGAGTCCGGCTCTTAAATCCCGAGATTTAGAATTGTTGTGACTAGAAGTGCATCAGCTAATTGTCTTGCAAAAATCATGTCTTGACCGATGCAAAGCTCAAATTATAGGTTCGTGTCAGAGATGCAGAAGATTGGTATGATATGCTGTCGTACTAAAATTTTCCTATAGGTTTCAATGTCATATTGCCATTCTTTTTGTTCTCTATCTATGAATTTTAAGTCCTGCTACACCCATTTCACTTAGGTTGGTGTTCACGTAAATTTTCGTCTGTAAACAAAAGATGGACAGAAATTCAGTAATGTTCAGTTTGCTCCAGCGAATGGCTAAGGTAAAAGTGCATTTTATTTAGCTTCATTTGAGAAGTACTTCATAATAGTACAAATATGTTGGTACCGTCAACCATTATTTTTCACTAATGCCATTTGTTAAATGTTAACTCCCAGATCCACGCACCATGACATCTAGGTAACAAAAGAGCATGTCTAGGAATAGAGAATACTAAGCAATGTTTTTCTTCCGAGAAAGCACTGTCAGTACTCATGCTGGAATAGACTATTCCTCCTCTGATTAGTATTCTTCTTTCAATATTGTATTTGGTTATATGTTTTTTCTTTTTTTAGGATCAGACCAGGTATTCCTCTTGGCAGGCATATGTGGATATATCAATTTGAGCTGCAGCACTGCAAACCGATCTGACTGTTTATATTCTTTATTTGCAGGGTATTGTGATGCAACTAAGACTGCTAGCGACCTGAATGGTAAATATCTAACTTTTTTGCACACGTACAACTACCCATATCTTCCTTAATTTTGTTAATTCTTGCAGCCTCAGCTCTCAACCTGATAAGCTCATAAGTGTTACAACATTACCCTGTGAAAGTTCTTATGCCCCATCATGGTAAATATGAACTGGCAAAGAGATACACTTTAGCTCCTGGCAAAATTAATTATATCCCCCATTGTATCCACCAATTAGTTATATTCCCCATGATATCTTCGCGCAGCACTACAAACAACAAGAAATCAGGAAACATTTTGGAATAATTCCACTAAGAAAAATATATAACAAGGGACTACGATCCATGTTTCACTGCTAAATAAATATATATTGGATGTATTGGCAGTAGTAGTTGGAGATTCAGAAAGATGCGACTGCTATGGTTGTGTTATTTGGCAACAATCGACTATGATTGTACTAGAGGTTATTGTCTTACCATTTCACTTTGTCTATAGTTTGTTGTAAATCCTTTCGGATCTTTTTCTTTTGTTTATTAGCGAGAATAAAGTACTGTGGTGTGTGATGCCCACAACTTATTAGTAGTTCTTGCTTTCTGATATGATCTTAAAGTTTATCTCTGAACAGTTGTACAATTTGTTTTCAAATCCTAGATCTCTATATGTGATGTCCAACAGTTTGTTGCTGAAAAAATTGATGTAACTATTGCTTGGATGCGTTCTATTTATCTTTGGAGGCAACGGCATTATGTGTTGCCATTTGAAGTTTTTGCATTTCCAAAGTCAAACTATGAAGTCTTAATGTCTTACCTCCGTAACAATTATTACTGAGAAAACACATGGACTCTCATTTCTCCTTACCACTTCATCATTTCAGCCATGGATGGATAGCCAGTACAAATGAACCGAAGCAGTAAGTACTGAATATTGGTTCGTTCTCTATTTTTCTTATCACTTTTTTGCCTTATTGCATCCACTTTAATTAACAGCTTAAACATCTTATCTAGGATGCCACCTAATTCTTCGAACAATAATCAGCCACATTCTTTACTGTTTTAATAAGGGAAGCTCGGAACAAATACACAGATGCAATTCCAAAAATAAAGAACACAAAAAAAATCCGTATTTATAACTTTTGAAAAATAAAGAACACAGATGCAATAAACTTGAATCATAGATTTGTGAAAATAAGGTCACATATATTTCGTATTATTGATTCAAATGGTTTTTTATTTGATATGTGAATGCTATCTGAAAGTCTGCAACAAAATCCCGCAGCAACGCGCGGGGAATTGTCTAGTTTGGTTAATACACGGTGTACACGTAAAAAGCCGAGTTTTGCACTAAATACACCCGGCTTACAAAGAAACTCTGACAATATCATTTGGTCCTAGGAGCTCCCAGGCTTGCCATGTGGCATGTAAGCCTAGTGCTTTAGGGAACGATGGCGGATAAGTTCCTCTGTCATGGAGCCTCAACTACTTCTGTGATGGCCACGTGTCAAAGAAAGTTGCTGAAACATGTCCGTAATCCGAGAGCTTTCTCTTTTGTATGTCGAGCTCTCTCAATAAGCCGAGTGTATTTTCGAGCTCTCTCTATAAGATGGCTGTATTTTAGGCCCACACCTGGCCTGTTATCAAATGAGCTCAATGTACCTGTTTGTCGTGTTTTGCTTGTCTGTGATGCGCTTAACTGACTACTCCCCGCATCTCAACGAATAAGGTGTGCATGCTTTTCAAAATTCAACTTTAACCTTAAATCATATCAAGAATACTTATTCTTGTGATTTGAAAACTATGTTATTTAAAACTTATTTTCAATACAAAGTTAATGATATAAGTTTTATCATATAAACCACATCCGATTGGTCTAATTTATGGGCCAAGATGAATTTGGGATGCGTGCGTGTCTTATTGATTGGAATGGAGGGAGTATATAAGCCGAGTACCCATAAATTTAGACACGGCTTACGTCACTACATACTGAAACGTGTGATTTTCATATAGTGCTGGGAAGAGGTTGTGTTAGGTGAAGGTGACCTTTTTTGTGTTGTCGTCGGTGGATGTTTTTCTATTTTCCCTTATTTGTTGTTGTGGTTTTCAGCCTATTTTATTTTATTTTATTTTTGAAGCCCAAACCGTAGAACAGTTGGTAATTTTCATTAATCAAAACAGAGTTTACAAGAAATATATATATATATACAACAAAAAACAAAACAAAAACACAGAAGAAGCTAATCAACGAATCCTTGTCTACGAAACATGAGGTAACTATAAAGAGGTACTGATTTTCTCCGCCAGCATCATAGAGCCTAGTTTTCTTTATAAATCGGACCACTCTGTATTTTTTTTCCTTTTTAGTGATAAAATCAGCGCTCTGTCTTGCAATTTTTTTTTTAAAAAGACATGGTTCATGCTATTTACTCTTTAATTTGCAGCATGAATGGTGTGTTTTGCTCCAGATGCAGGCAACAAGGGGCCAACGACCAACGTTTGACCCATTGTTTTGATGTTGGTGCCATTAAGACTGATCTCCTCGGTGACCCAAAAAGTCGCAAGTCACCGAGGAGAGAAGTATCCTCCCAAGAGCTGAGATTTTGAATCACATTAGAAAATGACAAGACTAGCCGCTGGATCATGCAACTTGTGCTTTTTGTTTGTTTTCTGCCGGAAGTGTTGGCAGGCTTGTGCTTTTGTTTGAACTTGTGTTGGAATTGATGTTGATTATTCTTGTTTATGTATTGTCCCCAGTCGGGGACTTTCAATGCAGTGACATTCAAATCTTCAACTAGCGTGGCATGCAATGATCTATGAATGATTTTCTCCTTATTTATTTAAGTTGCTTGTTGGTTCATTTGGAAATGTGAACTGCCACAATGTTTGCAGTAGCTCATTCATGCCCACCCTGAGTAGAGCATACCAACGGGTTGAGACTTGGACCAATAAAACACTTTTGTACTCTATATATCAAACTGATATACTTGATCAAGCAATAATTTATTTGGTTTACTAGCTTGACGATAATTCCCAATGTGTCCTCGGGAGCTCCTTCTTCATTATTAGAATTTGTCTAGGCTTATCCTTTGCTACATAAAGGATTGGGCCACCTTGCTGCACTTTATTTACTTTATTTACTTTTTGCTCGTTACTATTTATCTTATCACAAAACTATCTATCACCTACTATTTCAGTGCTTGCAGAGAAAACCTTACTGAAAACCGCTTATCATTTCCTTCTGTTCCTCGTTGGGTTCGACACTCTTACTTATCGAAAGGACTACTCCCCTATACTTGTGGGTCATCACACCCAGGGACGAAGCTAGGAAAAAAGTTTGATGGGGTCATGTGTTTGGCACTGGCTTCATCCTTCTATAAATCTTAGTGAGTAGTGCTAAATTAGTGAAGGATTTTAAATTTCAATTGGGTCAACTGACCCCAATGCCTATAAGGCAGCTCCGTCCCTGATCACACCTCGGTCATATCGTCGTAGTGCTTAGGCGAAGCCCTGCGCCAGTAACTTCATCATCACCATCACCACGCCGTCGTGCTGACGAAACTCTCCCTCGGCCTCAACTGGATCAAGAGTACGAGGGACGTCATCCAGCTGAACGTGTGCTGAACATGGAGGTGCCGTACGTTTGGTGCTAAGATCAGTCGGATCGTGAAGACGTACGACTACATCAACCGCGTTGATAAAACACTTCCGCTTTCGGTGTACGAGGGTACGTGGACACACTCTCCTCGCTCGTTGCTATGCTTCTCCTTGATAGATCTTGCGTGATCTTAGGAATCTTTTTGAAATTACTACGTTCCCAACAGGAGATGATAAGTGGCTACCAAGAGTATAATCTACAGAGTAGATGGTAATGACTGCCCCTAGCCCCGCCTTATATAGGTGACAAGGGCTAGGGTTTACACAATGCCTGACCGATCTCACGCCGCCGACATCTTGCCTTGCACGCCAAGATGATCTTCTCTCCTACTGCCCCCCGGGGTCATCTCCCAAAGTCGGACCTCTACCAGGCCTCCTAGGCCCCGAGGCCGGCCCAATGCCGGGCTTCCTACACGATGTGTCACCCTCAGTGTATTGACCGTCAATAGCCCCTGAGCGTGTCTGAAGTGATAGTCTTTTGTCTTCCGTAATGAGAACCTACGTGAGCTACTTCTGGCTTGGCAACAGTCGTGGCCTATCCTCATGAGTTCCGTCTTCAGAATACTCTTGCTTGCTGGGTGTGAGGCCTCCTGGGCAGCACTTCCGCGAGTTCGAAATGACCGACGCGCGTGAGAGGGGGGTGGGTTGGTTGGTTCCGGGGCCTCGTGACCCATATCTCCATGGAGAGCTCTCTGACGTGTCGTGACAATTGGAAAGATGACCCATAAGTATTCCATTTGTTCAGATTGTTTCTTCAGGGTGAAAACCTAGATTCTGACCTTGGGTGGTTGGACCCGATGATGGTGTCGATTGAGTGTTGCTCCCTTCGTGAAGACGTTGTTGTTGAAGAACCTTGGCGTCCGTGCGTTTCCTGAGATAGTTGGTGTGGATATAATCATTGCTTTAGTTTGTTGATCGCGGATCTAATCGCTTCGAGTTTTTTTTTCTTTGCCTATATATAGCTTTGGTCTTATATGACTTTGCTATTTGTCAGCATGTTTTTTATGTGTGCGTGTGTTGGTGTTGGTTGTGTGCTCAAAATGTGTTTGCATCCTCTTGATGCTTTATTTTGAATCAATAAAATTCATCCTTTGTCAAAAAAAACTCCATTTGTTGCATCCCTTGGAAAGTTGAAAGATGACTGTTGGAATAACAAATAAGAATCTCCAACAACTACTGTGGAAAATATTAGAGCAAATACTTAAAACGCGTCCATCTATATAGTAGTAGTACCCGACTGAATGTTGGCAAAAATTTAAAGGTAGTCTTCACAGTACTCTCAGCAGGAGAAACCAATATCATGACATCGCCTTGAACTAAATATAGCTTGACGCGTTTACTCCGGGGCGGTGACAACTGCTGTTGGTTCGGCTCACTCCGGGGGGCGCAGATTCTCTGACTTCCCATGGCAAAGGCTGCCTCTACCTTTCCCCTCATGGATGCCCTCCCTTTCTGATCCAATGGCTGCTGAGCGAGCTGCCTCTCTCTAAGTACAGCTTGCGAACCATGTGATTTCTTGGCCCAACTAAGGCCCAGTTCGGGAGGAAACAAGCCCAGCTCGCTAGAGAGAGGAGAAGTGCAGCGATTCAGGTTCAGAAATGAACTCTGGTTCAGTACAGGAACAAAATACAGAGAAGATTCAGTTAAGTACATGCACACATATAGACAGAATTCAGTTTTGGCACTGCAGTACAGTACAATCATAATTAAACAAACATTTCACTTGAGTATTTTGGATAGTCTATATATCCAAAATAATACATTCCAAAAGCCATCAATCAGCACAGATTTTCTTTTGAGTTTCACTTGAGTTTTGCCACACATTCAGTTTTGGCACACCTAAGTTATAGAATTCAGTTTTGGCACACGTTCACCCAAAAAGAGCAAAACATTTCACTTGCTCTGCAGCACTGCAATTCTCTTGCTTCTAGAGCTCTAAAGAAGACCTTGAAAGGAGATATCATCAATTTCACTAAAACCCTGTAGAGGGAAAGGCATGCTTAAAACATGACAATATTGAAACTAGTTTAGAGAAGATGAAACAGAGAAATTTGGAAATACCATCAGCAAATTTGTGTAGCTAGTGAAGGCATCTCCATCCTTATGAGAAACACCCATTGGTAGTTGAGAACCTACACCACCACCATTCTCATGTTGCTGCACAAAGCAATCAACGTAGTTATTTAGCATACAGTAAGGAACAAATACTCACAATTACAAGGGTTTTCAGCAACAGACGCTAGATTTACGAGGGACATCCATTGGTACTTGAGTTTTCACACCACCACCACCATTCTTTTTTTTCTGCATAAAAAATCAACTTTGTTATTTAGCATGTAGTAATAATGAATACAAACTCTATATTGCAATGGTTTTCATCAACATACTCTATATACAATGAATCACTCAAAATCACCATCCAAAGAATCACCAACAACAATGCGCTCTAGTTCAGAACTTAAATCACCATCAGCCCTCACAATTGCAACAGAATATGTGTTATTTCCATCCAATGCTCTAGTGCATGCAGCCATGGATCTTTCATATTCAGCTTGAAATGCTTCAAATATTGTGGGTGTGTAAAGTTTGCTTGCTTGCAATAGCATGGGTGTCTTCATGCTTATTCTAGGTAACTTTTTCCTAGCTTCAAATTCTGCATCTAGTTCCTTGTTTCTTTTTCCTTGCACCGCCCTTTCGAAATGCTTCAAGAACCGAATGATTTCAAAATCTGATTTTAAATGTCTTTTCAAGTCACTGTTGAAACTCTCACTTAATTGTGTGCTTCTCATACCCAATGTGAAGACATCTCTCATGTAACATTCAGCCCATTTTTCCTTGAACTTATAGATGCTATCCAGCCATGACATCTTCTTTTCGTCCACCTTATTCCTCATGATGTCAAATGCTTCTTCAAAGGTCGTCGTGTCCTCAATGTTATACATGCAAGCACTAAAATCTGAGAGAATGTGTGGTTCTTCTTCTTCTTCTTCTTCATCTGCCTCATTTTTATCTTTTGGAGAATGTGAGTCATCAGCTTTGCTATTGCATAAGTGCTTCACAGCATTTTGCATTATGTGAAAGGTACATAATCCATGCCATGCTTCTGTGAATACCTCCTCGACGGCATTTCCCATTGTAGTGTCTTGGTCAGTAAATATAGCTCTAGGTTGTTTTCCATTGTGTGCAGCTAGAAAAGCCTTAAATGGCCATTGGAAAGAGGCAAATGTTTCATCAAACATAAGAGCAGCACCAAAAATAACGGTCTCCCTGAACTGATTTAGTCCAACAAAAACCCCAAAAGGCCTATATTCTTTGTTTGTGCCAAATGTAGTATCGAATGTGACAACATCGCCAAAGTGTGCATAATCAATGACCATCTTAGCATCAGCCCAGAATATATTGCTTATATTCTCCTCACAATCCAATTGCAAAGCATATTGGTAAGAAGGATTCTCGGCGATCTTGTCTTGAAAATACTTCAACATGCTTCCTGCCTGTCTATATGCCAACTCTCTCTGGCGCCTGCCCTGCAAGTTTTTTAGATCACGAGGAGTGTAGGTGAGATTCATTGGTCCTCCAACTCGGCGACTAGCTAGCTCATGTGAAGCTTTTGGCCTAATTCCAGAATCATCGGCTATCGCAATTTCAAAAGCTTGAACTTCTGAAATCTTCCTTTGTGATAACATCAAATGGAATGTTTGTGGCAAGTAAAGACCATGATTGTGTACAAGCATTACATCAACCACTTCATAATTCCCTGCCACTCGATCCAATGAAAGTGTCATCCGAACTTCACAATTTGTTCTTGTTTGAGCTCGAGGATTCTTTGTGATATGATCTCTCTTGTCGTGTGCTCGAAAACCCTCCTTGGCACACACATATCTACATGATGTTGCTTTCCCGTCAAATTTACTCATATTTTTATACCTTTTTCTGACCTCAAAACCTGCACGACCTCCATAGTTTACCCAGAACAACCAAGCATCATCTAAGTTTCTGAATTTCAAAACCTGCACATATTATGAACAAATAGACTGAATATTTCAGACAATTACAAGTGAAATTGTGAAGATTTCTTTAGCATAACTGAACGAATAAATCAAAATCATACTAGGCAGTGAAAGAGTGAATATTTCAGAGAAATAGCAATACCAAGGCGGCTGGGACACAAACCTAAAATACTAGGCAGTCTCTGTTTCTTGAAATCGAAGAAGGACACGAACCTGAAGCAGAGTGAAGCGAGCAGCTTCGATCTGCTCCGGCGCTCAACTAGGACAGCCCAGCCGGCGAGGCGTCCAGGCACCCCGACGAACGCCTAAGTGAGATGAGAACCCGCGCTAGATGCCCGCGCCCCCGCCAAAAATCGCATCTGGCGGCTGCTCACCCGCCAAAATCCTCTCGCTTTCCCTCCTCCACGCTCCCCTCTAGCTGGGCCTTCTTTGGGTAAATACGGGCTGGCTTTATTTCAGTTTGGGTTGGTTGATGTGCACATAGAGAGGCAGCTCGCTCAGCAGCCGTGCGATCAGAAAGGGAGGGCATCAGTGAGGGGTAAGGTAGAGGCAGCCTTTGCCATGCCAAGGCAGAGAATCTGCGCCCCACTCCGGGTTGGTTGCGAGAAATTTCCTGGAAGCTTCATACGTTCCTTGTAAGTGTAGGCATGCAAGCGTCCACATGACCCTATCCTATCCGTTATTTCCTATCTCGGCAATGAAAGTGACCTCGCATTGTTGTATCTTTTACTCCATTTAATTGTTGACAGTAGTTTTGTCCCGATCGAATTGAGACGTTGCTTCCCGAAGACATCTCCCTCCCTCCAAGTTACTAGGCTGTGTCAAAAATTTGATTAACGCATCAGCGTTTTTGGGAGAAATAGAGGGTCATCGCAGCGAAAATGCATAGGAGCTCTCGGGTGCTACGCCGCCCCTATATTCAAAAATAATTTAGCAATACAGAAAAAGTCAAAAAAATCCCGGAACTTTTTATGGAATCAAACATGACCAAGTACTGCACTCGTATAAAAATATTAAATAGAAAATGACTTTTATTGTATCCAGAGTCAAAGATTTCCCAAAAAATGCTAGATACAAGTACTATTCATGCTATATTGTCGTCATAATTTTTTTTCCCTGAAGTCAACGAGAACTATTCCTTGGCCAAACAGTTAAACTGTGGAAAAACACTTCTGTGATTGATCTCACTCTGGTACAAAGAGTATATAGCAGGCTATCTAACCGTACGCCCTATACTGGTGGCACGCAGGCCTTGGCAACGGTTCAGATCCTGAAAGTTAGGCACGATTACAACAAGGTGCGAGTGGGCACAATACAACAGTACTACATGTTTAACACCCCGCTCAGCCGGTACACCACCTGGAAGTATGTTCAGGCTGCGGCGAAAATCAGTAAAACATGATCATGGGCAATCCTTTTGTGAAGACATCGGCGAATTGCGAACTGGAGGGCACATGGAGCACCTTGGCCTCGCCAAGGGCAACCCAATCACGAACAAAATGGAGATCAATTTCCACGTGTTTAGTGCGCTGATGCTGCACTGGATTGGAGGAGAGGTACTGTGCACTGATGTTATCATAGTATACGAGTTTCGCGCGTGAAGGAGGCTGGTGTATTTCATGTAGCAGCTGGCGGAGCCAACATGACTCAGCGACGCAGTTAGCAACGGCGCGATATTCTGCTTCGGCACTCGAGCGAGACACAGTGGGCTGCCTCTTGGATGACCAAGAGATGAGGTTAGAACCAAGGAAGATACAGAAGCCCAACGTGGAGCGGCATGTGTCCGGGTAACTGGCCCAATCGGCGTCAGAGTAAGCCACCAGATCGTGGGAGGATGAGCGAAAGAACTGCAAGCCAAAGTGGGAGGTGGCGCGGATGGAGCGCAAGATACGCTTGATAAGCTGCATATGGGAATCGCGTGACGCATGCATGAAAAGGAAGACTGGTTGCACTGCATATGTGATGTCGGACCGAGTGAGAGTGAGGTACTGCGTGCACCAGGCAGCCGCCGATAGGTGGTGGCGTCCGGAATGACAGAACCAGCCGAGGAGGAGAGCTTAGAGCGCGTGTCGATGGGTGTGAGTGTGGGGTTGCAATTTAGCATGTTGGCACGCTCAAGGATTTCAAGAGCGTACTGTTGCTGGGATAGAAAGAGTCCATCAGCATTATGGGTGACGTTAACGCCGAGGAAATGATGGATGTCGCCTAAGTCTGTCATGGAAAACTCGGATTTGAGGGAAGATATGATGTTGTGAAGAGTGGATGGTGTGTTGGCAGTAAGAATGATATCATCTACGTATAGAAGTAGGTAGGCGATGGATGATCCATGATGGTAGATGAAGAGGGAGGAATCACACCGGTAAGCCACAAATCCGAGAGAGAACGAACGTTTGAAAGCGAAGGAACCACGTGCGTGGAGCCTGTTTCAAACCATATAAGGACTTGCGAAGGAGACATACATGATCTGCATGGGTGGCATCAACAAACCCCGCCGGTTGCTGACAATAGACCATCTCGTGGAGATGACCATGCAAGAATGCATTTTTGACATCCATTTGATGGATGGGCCATGACTGTGAGGTGGCTATGCTGAGAATGGTGCGAATGGTGGCTGGCTTGACCACCAGACTGAAAGTCTCCTCGAAATCAATGCCCTCCTGTTGCGAGAAACCACGAACAACCCATCTGGCTTTGTAGCACGCCAAGGAACCATCGTTGTTGAATTTGTGGCGGAAGATCCACTTACCCGTGACAACATTGACACCTGCAGGCTCAGAAACCAAAGACCAAGTTGCATTGTTCATTAAAGCATTATACTCCTCTAACATTGCATTGTGCTAATTTGGGTCGTTTAAAGCCGATTTGTAGGAGGGAGGGATGGGTGAGATTGTGGTGTCAGTGGGGGTGGCGAGAAAAAGACGCCGAGGCATGCAATATCCTGATTTGGTCGGGTGTGCATTTTGTGGGAGTTTTGGGGTGGCTGGATCGGTTGGGCGCGTGGAGGGAGACGTGGCATTGCGGGAGAGGATGGCGTGGAAGTGGATGAGGATTCGGTGGGGTCAGAGTTGGCAGAACTGACAGGTGCGGAAGGTGAGGAGGGAGCACGATTCGAGGCGGATTTGGTGCGCGCTGAGGGGGGATCAGGTGGGATCCCGGGCGAGGCGGAACTCGAGGCGGAATGGGTGGTGTAGGGAGATCCGGAGGGCGTGGTGGCGGGCCCGGGCGGGGCGGGCGGAAGTGGAGTGGGTGGACCGGGTGGGTCATGGCGTCCGTTGGGTGGGTTGGGTGGCAATCAAGGAGGATCGTCCGAGGTTGGTGGGATGCGAGATCCCAGGCGGGTCGGATCGGCGGGCGTGGGATCCAAGTCAGGATTAGTTGCGGAGAGTCAGGCTGTGGGCATGGCTGTGGGCGGCAGATAGGGGAAAATGTTTTCATCAAAAATTACATGCCTGGAAACGATGACACGATGTGTGGTCAGGTCGAAGCATCGATAACCCTTGTGCTCGAGGGGGTAACCAAGGAAAACACATTTAGTGGATCGGGGGTGATAGTTTGTGAGGAGCCGTGGCATAGAGATTGGGAAAACACAGACATCCAAACACGCGAAGGTGATCGTACCAGGGATGGGTGTGAAAGAGAAGAAAGTAGGGCGTGATATGGTTGATGGAGCTAGAAGGGCGTCTGTTGAGGAGATGCGTGGCCGTGTGTAGTGCCTCGACCCAAAACTGGGGGGAAGGTGAGCTTGAAGGAGGAGGGTGCGGACAACGTCGTTGGTCGTACGAAGCATGCGTTCGGCCTTGCCATTCTGGGGTGAAGTGTGAGGGCAGGAAAACGGTAAAAAACGCCATGGGAGGAGGAGAATGAGCGGAGGGCGGTGTTGATAAATCCCCACCCCCC
>NC_041383.1:111852096-111878369 GCF_002162155.2 Triticum dicoccoides
CATTATCACATTGCATACTACGTATCATCACATGGAATTGGGTGTGGATGTATGTAAACAAACGTTGCAGGGTGTCAGAGGTGTCAGACTTGTGGCGAAGAGGGAAAGACCAGGAATAGTGCGAATAATCGTCAAGAACAATAAGATAATAATTATAGCCCGAGAATCTTACAACTGGTGAGGTCCACAAATCACAATGGATAAGCTGAAATGTTGTTGTTGTAAAACTACGTGAAGAAGGAAAAGCTAGCCTAGGTTGACGACCTAGTTGACACGCCTCACAAACCGAGGAGTGACTTTTATTGCAATGTGGTAAAAAATCATGGGCTAGTCGTGCTAAGGAAGAACCACCGGGATGGCCTAAGCGGTGATGCCACAACTACGATGAAGATGTAGTCGTGGAGAGGATGGCGCGCCGAGGGGAATTATTGCCGAGGAAGGGGTAGAGGTCACCTGTGCTACTGGAGGTCATGACGATTTTCCTGGTGCGAAGATCCTTCACAACAAAGCCAAAAGGAAAGAATTCAACTAAGACACGGTTATCAATGGTAAACTTGCGAATAGAGATAAGATTGGTAACGACAAAAGGGGAAACTAAAACATCCCGAAGAGAGAAATTGCGGGGGAAAGGGAGACAGAACCGACGGCTGTGATCGGCATGTTTTGACCATTGCCAACAAGAATGCTACAAGGAGTATGATGTAATGAAGAATGCAGCGAGGTGAGGTTACCAGGATTGCCAGTGACATGTGATGATGCGCCCGTGTCCATGTACCACTCAGATCCAGGGTTGGGGAAGTCGGCGTTGCTGTAGGCGTGGTTGATCATGGCGAGCTGGCCCCATGACGGAGGAGTGGGTGCAGGAGGAGCAGGAGGGTCGTACAGTGCAGGCGACAACATCAGGTAGGCGTGTGCATGAATGCCTAGGCGGGGGCCGAGGTCACCGACCGCGTTGGGTGGCACCCAACCAGGCCGAGGCGGAGGCAGCGCCATCCCGTACGGGGCAAAGTACCCCATGAACGGGGGCTGCTGGGAGGCGGAGCCACGGGAGGAAGAGTCGCCGCGTCCACCACGGCCGCGGCTACGGCCACGGCCACGACCCCGGTCAGAGGGGCCACCGGGGCGCTGTCTGGAGCCGGAGGAACTGGCGCCGTTGCTGGAGCTGGATGAGCCATAGGAGCCGCAACCAGGTGGGCCAGGAGGAGCACCGTGATCACCAGAGCGGTCGCCCCGATCTAAGCCGCGGTCGCCACCCGAGCCCGAGCCGCCCGTGGTGATGGAGAGGGCGGCGACACTCTCGTCCAAGGCACTTTGGGCGAGAGAATCATCCGCGGGTAGCAACCTGGAGAGGACGACGTCGAAGGGCTGGAGCGGGACGGTATCGCCGAGGACAATGCGGATCATCTCAAAGCGCTTGTCAAGGCCGTGGAGCAGCTGCATGGTGAGCTCGGGGTCGGACACAGATTGGTCGACGTCGGCGAGGACCTTGAAGCACCGAGCGTACTCGGCAGCGGGAAGGTCGCCTTGCTTGAGGTTGCGGTACTGGCGGTTGAGCAGCATGTACTTGTGGCGCGATTGGCGAGAAAATAGTCGTGGAGGCAGCACCAGAGCTGGTAGGCAGTGGTGGACTCATCCATGGGAAGGAGGTCGAGTAGGGAATCAGCCACAATGGAGTAGACCCAGAGGGCGATGTGCACGTCGACCGCGCGCCAGAGGGCATCGGGACGGACGACGACGCTTGTTGAACGTGGCTGGCGGCGTTACTGGAGAAGAACAAAGAGGAAGAAGGTACGCCACTTGCGATAGTTGTGTTGGGCTGGGTCGAGTTTGAACTTTAGGTGGTTGGTGATGTGGTCGTGGAAGAGATTGCCGTAGCGGGATGGGGCCGGAGCAACAATGATGGCCGGTGAGAGGGTGGAGGAAAGAGGGGCGTTGAGGGTGGAAAGGGGCGCCGTGAGCGAGGGAGTCGGCGGCGGGAGCGACGGGAGAGTGGAGGGGAGGCTTGGGAGCGATGGCTCAGAGACGATGTAGACTCGACTAGATGGCGAGTCGTTCGTCGGCCCGATCTTTCACGATACTAGCAGCAACAAGAAATTCTGGTCGAGCAAAGATGCAAGACCGTAAGAACGAAAACTTGCGTCAAGTAGATTGAATCGACTCCACGCACAGCAGCAACAAAATCCTCACGGATCAGCAACGAAGACGATATTTGGTGTCCCTCGACATGGAACGTTTTCTGTAACTTTATTGACTCACGATTTAAGAAAAACCAATCTGCGTTACATGGCCGAAGCCAGCCATATTTATAGGCGACCCTGAGCTCACAAACCGACCTGGACTCTATCCTAACGTGCAAAACACTCACGTGCAAAACAAAGAGAAGGAAAACTAGGACTCTCTCTCTCAACCATATAACTAGGACTTTCCTAATAAAATAATCCGGCAACGTTGTTAATCAGGCAGGATCACGCCTAACCAAAATAGATCACGCAGGATCTAAACAACCAAAACAAGACCGTACCATAGCGGTTTCTATTCGGATGAAACTTACTAACAAAAACTAAAAAAAATTTAGGCTACTTGAATTGGAATAGCACCGACCAATGTCCAACTTGGAGTATGAAAATTTGGCGTGACTTCTTCAGCTGGTGGTTCTGATGATGGTACTTTCATTGTAATTTGGCCAATGGTCAAACTATTTGATTTGATAACTTGATCTCTTTTTGCACCTCTGGTCACATCATCCCCTCCTCCTTGAAACAAAACCGTCCTCGGTTTTGCGGGAGATTTCGTTGACTTCTTCAGTGAAGCAGTTGTGTCCACCATGATTTCTCCCATAAACATAGAACGCAGAACATGTCGTCTTCCGGCTTTCCAAAAAGAGTATGTACTGGACCGTCCCTCATGTGTGGCATGACGGTCATATTGCCATGGTCTCCCCAACAATAAATGACATGCATCCATCGGCAATACATCACAAATCACTGTATCAGTATAGTCACCAACCGAAAAATTGAGACGCACCTTGTGAGTAACTTTCAGTTTCCCCGACTGATATAACCATTCGACGCAGTGGGGTTGTGGGTGCTTCCAGGTAGGCAAAGCTAAAGCATCCACCAAGTCCTTGCTAACCGCGTTGGTGTAGCTTCCTCCATCTATGATCAACTTACAATTAGTGTTGTCGATTTTGCATTGAGTTTGAAAAATATTCCATCGCTGCCCCTTATCCTCAATGCGATCTTCTTGCACCCGTTGCACCATCAAAGACGGATATGATTCAGCAGCTTCGAAACTCGCAACCACATTTTCAACATCTTCAGATTTTTCACCAGAAGTGTCAGAAACTGCCTCTTCATCACTAGCGGATGCATAGCCATCTCTCGTGAGCAACATTCTTTTCTCATTAGGACATTCACGCTTCATATGTCCCCTTCCTCCACACTTGAAACACTCTATGTCACTAGTGCGTCCGGTCGACTGTGCACTAGAATCAACCATCGACAGTCCTGATTTTGAAGCATCCTTTTGCACGGAACCATGAGAGCGATTTGATGATGTTGCCCTGGAGCTAGGACCGACATCCTCACTCTTATACTGCGAGTGTCGCCATGTGTTCAAAGTGGTACTGGGAACAATGTTGACTTGGCGTCGCTTAATCTGTTGTTCCGCACGCACAGCTTGGTGCACAAGATCTTGTATGTTGTAGTAGACCACCATCTCAACACGATCCTGCACCTCGATATTTAGCCCGTTAAAGAAACGAGCCATAGTCGCCTCCGGATCCTCCGTTGTCCCTGTATGTATCATAAGCAATTCCATCTCCTTGTAATATTCATCAACACTCATATTACCTTGAGAGAGCCGCTGCAACTTGTTGTACATGTCTCTTTTATAGTGCTCAGGAACAAAACGTCGCCTCATGAATTCTTTCATACCTCGCCAAGTCGTCGGCCGATGTCTTGAACGACAAATTTGATTCCACCAAATTAGCGCATATCCGGTGAATTCAATTCCAGCAAGTTGAACTTTCTTCTCCTCGCTATAATGATGGGCATCAAAAATTTGATCAACACGCATCTCCCACTCCAAATAGCCTTCTGGTTCGCACTTGCCGGAGAACGAAGGGATTGAAATTTTTATGCGCCCAATGCCATCATCCAAAGGCACACGCACAGCTTGACCAACTCGGTCATGCACTCCACCACGAATGGATGTTTCGGGACGAGGCTCATAGTGTCGTGGTCGTGGCGCGTACCCCGCGTGGTCAATGCCATCACCGAAACCATCATCTCCAGCATGAGGGTGTGCCGCCAGACGGCGATCATGCACGCCAGCATATCCGTCGCGAGCTGGTGGTGCATAATACAGTGGAGCAGCCGGAGCAGTCTGTGGTGGTGCAGAAGTCGCTGCCGGCATATTGATGATGTCTGCCAAACCATCGAACCGAGTGATCAGGACATCTATCCTTTTGCCGAGCGCGTCATGACATTGCTTGATGTAGTTGCATGTGTGGTCAAAACCATCCCGAATATTTTGAGGAATATCATCCGCATACACTGGACGCACTATTTCCTCAGAATCAGCAGCAACCTCGTCATCCTTGTCGGCCGAGGTTGACATCTTAATCAACACAGTACCGTGAACAACCTTAGCTCTGAATACGACTTGATGTAGACTCGACTAGATGGCGAGTCGTTTGTCGGTCCGATCTTTCACGATACTAGCAGCAACAAGAAATTTCGGTCAAGCAAAGATGCAAGACCGTAAGAACGAAAACTTGCGTCAAGTAGATTGAATCGACTCCACGCACAGCAGCAACAAAATCCTCACGGATCAGCAACGAAGACGATATTTGGTGTCCCTCGACATGGAACGTTTTCTGTAACTTTATTGACTCACGATTTAAGAAAAACCAATCTGCGTTACATGGCCGAAGCCAGCCATATTTATAGGCGACCCTGAGCTCACAAACCGACCTGGACTCTATCCTAACGTGCAAAACACTCACGTGCAAAACAAAGAGAAGGAAAACTAGGACTCTCTCTCTCAACCATATAACTAGGACTTTCCTAATAAAATAATCCGGCAACGTTGTTAATCAGGCAGGATCACGCCTAACCAAAATAGATCACGCAAGA
Source organism: Triticum dicoccoides (assembly GCF_002162155.2). Taxonomy (NCBI): domain Eukaryota; kingdom Viridiplantae; phylum Streptophyta; class Magnoliopsida; order Poales; family Poaceae; genus Triticum; species Triticum dicoccoides. Next base: position 111,857,235 of record NC_041383.1, read on the forward strand.
TCTAAACAACCAAAACAAGACCGTACCATAGCGGTTTCTATTCGGATGAAACTTACTAACAAAAACTAAAAAAAATTAGGCTACTTGAATTGGAATAGCACCGACCAATGTCCAACTTGGAGTACGAAAATTTGGCGTGACTTCTTCAGCTGGTGGTTCTGATGATGGTACTTTCATTGTAATTTGGCCAATGGTCAAACTATTTGATTTGATAACTTGATCTCTTTTTGCACCTCTGGTCACATCATGATAGTTGTGTTGGGCTGGGTCGAGTTTGAACTTTAGGTGGTTGGTGATGTGGTCGTGGAAGAGATTGCCGTAGCGGGATGGGGCCGGAGCAACAATGATGGCCGGCGAGAGGGTGGAGGAAAGAGGGGCGTTGAGGGTGGAAAGGGGCGCCGTGAGCGAGGGAGTCGGCGGCGGGAGCGACGGGAGAGTGGAGGGGAGGCTCGGGAGCGATGGCTCAGAGACGACGGGCGAGTTTGCCGAGGGCGCGGCCAGAGCGATGAGAGAGGTCGCGGCGAAGGAGGAGGAAGAGCCGTCAGTGGCCACGGGAGCGTCTGATACCAAGTTAAACCGTGGAAAAACACTTCTGTGATTGATCTCACTCTGGTACAGAGAGTATATAGCAGGCTATCTAACCGTATGCCCTATACTGATGGCACGCAGGCCTTGGCAACGGTTCAGATCCTGAAAGTTAGGCACGATTACAACAAGGTGCGACTGGGCTCACTACATACAGAATACAACTGTGCTACATGTTTAACACAAGGTTTTTATATGAGTACAATGCCTAGTCATATTTGGTTCAAAAATATATCCAGAATTTTTTTGACCTTTTTGAATTATTAAATTATTTTTGAATATAGGGGGTGGATGGAGCACCCGAGTGCTCCTAATCCGCTTCGTACCAGAAGATTGTGAAATTATTCTTCAAGGCCAATACAATAAGTCAGTATATCCTCGACTATGCCGAACTAAATAGTTGTTTCTTCTCGTGAAAGTGTTTATTATAGGAGTAAAATTCATCTACGGTACTTGAACTTGTGCCGTACATACAAAATTGGTCAATACCGTCACTATGTACAAGTTTAGGCGATTACTAGCAAAAGGGCCCGTGCGTTGCAACGGGAGAAAAAATCATAATCTCCAAGGGCATGACAACATTTTGCTGCATCGCTGATAACATTTTGACGAACAATTTTATTCAATTTCATTAAAAGATTTAACACATGAATTGTTTTTTAAATCAGGAATATTTTTTTGTTGCGCAAACAGTTGTTTTCGAATTTGTGAACATTTGTTGAATATGCAAATATTTTTTTAAAAACATGACCATTTTTTGAATCTATAATCATTTTATGATTTATTAAACATTTTATTAAAAAAATTTAAAACTTTTTTGAAGTACCAAATTATTTAAAGGAGAAAAAAGTAAAAATTGGAAATGAAAAAGAAAATGAAAATTTAAAACAGGCCACCCGCACATGTATAAGGCATGACTAATTAGTCAGTGTATAACTTGACATGAATATCAGAAATATCCTATACAATGCCTGTGTGTATCATGCTCGGGCTCTCTAGGAACAGCGACTTGGACGCGGTCGCCCATGGAGATCGGGTCGGGCAAGCCTGAGGACTGCCCAAACAACACCAGGAAACCGCGGGGCATCAAACACTCCACTGATGCCTGCGTAATGTCGATTGGGTATCATTCCTCATATTAGTACAATAATGTCCATATCTAGACACATGCAATGAATAATGGAAAATAGAAGCGCTGTAAAGTTTGAGGTGGATGACCAATCGCTGCAACCAAAACACCAGATAAGATAGTGTTTATTGAAATCAATGCAAACGCTGGTTACTTAGTTAAAGTCGATTATGCCAAGATGTGAAGGGAAGCATAAATCGATTCTTAATCACAAGTACTATGAAGAGATAAATTAGAATTTTGTGTTGGCATGATTGCAAGCTGACCACATCTTTGTATTAAGACTGTTATGCAATTATCAGTTTTGCAAATATGATCGAAGGATCGAATTATGTACACCAATCAAATAAAAGTTTCAAAATAAGACCTACCATACGAATCTTACCTTGTATGTATCCTTTCCAACAGAATCATAGACCACATTTAAACCTTTTCCATCTGTAATCTCCTTGACCCTGGTCGCAACATCTTCCTTTGTGTAAATAATCATATGGTGGCATCCATCTAGATGCGCAAGTGTGACTTTCTATTCATTGGAAACAGTTCCAATGACAGTGGCACCAAGGGCATTCGCCCATTGACAAAGTGGTGACCCAACTCCACCAGCAGCAGCGTGCACGAGAACAGTATGGCTGGTCCCAACCTGCATGGCAATCAAAATGCAGTCAAGTTCTTTGTCATGGGAATCGGGTGAATCATCACGAGGCAATGTTGATCTCTGAGCATATCTAATATATGCACAAACAATAATTACAGGTTGTTGATGTCCACATATATATGCTATAGAGGTTAGCAACCATTTTTGCAATAATCGATGATAAGGAAAATCCCCATGTTCACTCTTGGAGTGGATCATTTTAGTACACTAGATGATATCCCGCGCGTTGCTGCGGGAATTGCTTGTAACATAGTTCAGTGAGATTTAATAATACGAAATGTGAATAGTTGAATTAATAGTATAAGAACTAAGACTTGCCAATCAACTAACTGGGTGGTGCACATTAAGGAAAGAAAAAAATGTTGGCTATCTGGTGGTGGTACAATATCTGCTGACGTGCATGAAAGGATTAACCTGAATGCCATTTAGTAAAATATCTACTCTAATGAAATTGCTTCATTTGATTGTGTCAAGAACTATATGACCGTAATATATGTGAGTAATGCATCTCCACATTCTTGTCATATATGAATTGTAGTGGATCGGTGGTGGAGCCAACATCCAAACAATGGTGCATATAGTCCTTCAGATTTACAATTTTACTCATGTTTCCTGATTTCTTGATGTATATTGTTCTATATACATGAATCATACAAAGGTATTCAGAAGTTTTGAAAAAAATAATAGGTGTATTTTTGTACACCCAAATCCATACGTAGCTTTGCCCATAATTGTACACCCAGGTCTGTATGTAGTTTTACCCATGTGGAATCTAGTACTAAATGGAGAGGGGCTGGATCCTGGATGGTATAGTGCCTTTGTACAGTTATTCACGATTTAAGCAACAGTACTCTTGATTCTTGGAGCAAAGCAGGGTAGTTCATGAGATTCTTGCATCCATGGTTGACACTGTCCTGCATATGGTGGGAAAATGGCATTATTGCAAAGGTTAAACTTGTACAGTTAGCTTACCAATAAGATAGCTCGAAGTAATACAAATGGAAATTTCCTTAAGGGAAGCAGGTATTTTTCGAGGAAATTGCCTTGGTTTATAACTATTTGAATAGATACATTGGATGGAAGAATCCAGGGGACCTAACTATTATGCTATCAACTCCAAACAAAAGTTGCAAGCTTATCCAATGTCACTACTTAAATTGGGGCTTTCATGCGAACAACAAAATTAACATAAAAGAAGACAAAAAAGATGTGTGTGCTCATTCAGTGTGTAAGAAAATCAAGAGATGAGAGCGAATAGCAAGATACCTAAGAAACAATGAATCAATGGTGGCCCTTGCCCATAAAACCTCGGGTACCTTTCGAGTAAGAGCGTAACCTGAAAAATTAAAGCCATAAGATCAGTGATAAGAAGTAGCATGGGAAGATGAAAATTGGGAGCGGACAACTATTCCAAAGTGCAAGCTAGTGGCAAAGACAACGGCTTGAGCAGGTGGGGGCATCAAATGATGATCACACTATATACAAACTAAGAATTGGTGGTCATGAGGTGATGAAGAATTGGGGGTCATGAGTGATGTACTGGCGTCCCTAGCCTTGATGGATCCTCCTTCTCGTGGTCAGTTTAAAGAGATGAATGAACTTGAAGCTGAAACGATGGACCAGTTGAGTAGTTTCAGCAGGGGGGTTCAATTGTTGTGGAGAAATATTTCCGATCGAGGTTGTTGAGAGACAAAGGGAAAAGATCTGTAACCAATTAATAACAACCATTGCTATTTACTTGGATTCCTACGTGCACTTGTGTTTATATTAAAAGACATAATTAGTAAGTGGGGGAGATGAGAAACTGGTGTAGCACGTGCCAAGAGAGCGACGGAGACAAAAAGCGTCGCGTTGGGATCCTTTCTGTCTCGATCAGTCAGTCAATTAGCTGGAGCCGAAGGCACGAGAGGGCTGATTTTGATCGGTTTTGTACGCTTAATGTGACCTTTTTTGTAAGACAGAAGTACTGAAGACTGAATAAATCCTGAAGAACATACTATAGAACCTGTCGCCGCCCTTGCTGCAAACCCATCACGGATGCACAGGGCCAAGATTTCATACTAACATGCAAGTGCTCAGCTTGCCACAAGAATGGCTACCACCGTGGCAGGTGTGGTGGCTCAACATCCCCTAGATAGTAGATACACCACCTCCGTATGTTTGACCAAAGAAAAAATCGACAGTCATCACTAAACAATGAACCAACCAGTGATTGAGGTCGGCGATGTACCAGCACTCGCGATGCCCTTGGACGCAGTTCCGGTCGAGGTCGACGTACTTGACGAAGACATGTTGCAGGGCATGGCCGGGGTGGAGACCGCTGTTGACTAAGCCCCTGACGACTGGGAAGAGGTGATCTGGACCGGTCGTTGTGCCGGAGGTAGTGAGCGCGCATGACGGGTAGATTGTGCCGGAGGAGCGCCTCACACGGAGATGGGTCCGACGCCCGCTTGACGACGCACGCTCATACCTGCAAGGAGAAATCCTGGTGAGCGGCGGAGGTGATCTAGACTGGCGGCTGCGCCGGAGGTAGTGTGCGGCGCAGGACGGACGTGTGCCGGAGGAGTGCATCACACGGAGATGGATGCCCGCAGCCATGGGCTACTGTAGAAAGGGGAAGGAAGAAGAGTTTAGGAAGGGAATTATTTATTTCAGGGAGAAGAGGAAGGGATAGGGGCGGAGAAGAGGGGATGCGAGAGTAGGAGAGATGGGCGGGTGGTTTGTCTCCCACGGCGTGAAAACTAATTACTACTTGTAAAAAATTATTTCAGAAAACAAATGATGATGATAATATTTGTTCAGATCTGAGGAGGTGGGCCTGAGTGGACTGCATGAGGTGTGACATGGCAAGATGTGAATGGATGCTGATGTGTCTATGCTGCATGTTGAGATAAATCAAATAGTGGGGGTGAACTTCTTAAGTATATAGGATATGAATACCTTACATGTAAAAATAGATTAAATTTTTTTATTAGGCCTCCAACAAGAAACACAACATAAATAGCCCCTGGTGTTCCGACGGACGTACACAGTTCTTAACTTTAGGACATCAGGATGTCACGCAGCAGGAACAAGACATAATGTACCTTAAATATGCGACGAACCAGCATATGGACATTCCTCCCCTTGAGCATGATAGCAGCCGCCGTCTTGTGATCAATCGAAGGCGTGACAGGAACCAACATTGACTGGGATAATCTGCTATTTAGCATAAGAGCCCATAGGCTTGCCTGCGTACGCGACGACATCCCCAACTTTCCTGCCAGTCAGCCTGGCCCCTACGGCAGTCAACACACACAGAACTTCCATACCTGTTGGTGAAACAGATCATTAAGCTAGACAATAATCTAATAGAAGATAACGGTGCAAAGCACAGCCCACAAGCCATTTGACAGAAGCAAACAGCCTGATGCCATATAGTGTCGCAGGATAACACAATAGAACACCAATTCTTGTTTGAGCAATAAAATAAATTGGAACATTTGGTCTTATGTTGAGTGAGCAATGATCTCGAGAATCATGCTTCTGGGCATCTAAAAGTGCATACAACCAAACCTATGGTGTATGTATCAATTGAAATGTTTATGCGTGGTTTGAGACATCTTTGAGCCTAGCTAGCTAAGACAATGTTGGTTTGAGTGGCAACTGGCACGGTCGGTTTCATCAGCAACAGCGAGCTATCATCAATCGATATATAAAATAATTGCAAGGTGTTTCATCCATATTGTAAAAACAGGGGATCTAGTGAAATCAATTGGGCAAAGTACAAAGTACTAAAACAAACTAAAAGCTATGCTTACATGGACAATGAACTATGGAGAAAAACAATGATATCAAAACACATTTTTTTCTGCTAGATCCATAATAGTAGAAAAACATCCAATTGAATTATCATTAATTTAGTGAACTAACTGGGAAGTAGTATTACTTTAGAACTACATATATTCAAGATGAAAGCATGTACACCAAACATTTTTGTGACCAAAACCAATAAAGCGTCAACATTTCGCGGATCCATAGAAATAAGAACATAGTGGACTGGTACCCACACACCTAATAATTTCCTGCGCTTTAGTGTGCCATTTGTAAGATATTCTGTAAAAAGGACCACAAAAAGGGCTTAGCCATTCCACCTAAAGACAGTACAATCAGATCTTTAGCTTAAGCTTAATAACCGCATTGCAAGTGTAAACACGACACTGATGATAACAGATGATCATTTCAACCTACTTGCCTAGAACCAAGACAGAATTGTCACGGTGTACCATGTACACCAAAAGCCAGAGCTGGCGAGTGAAGAAAACCCTGCGGGTAGCTATGATCAGTTTCACGAAATTAAGTAGTACACATATTTGTCACAGGTCAAAGTAGTGTTCGAAGCTTTGAGAATATACAACGGCAAGACACAGGTGCATGATACAACCAGGAAGAATTCGCCTTCAGAGTGGCACCCAGGAACTCAAAATAAAAGCTGCACATATATGGAAAATATGACTATATTAGGAGAATAAAGATGTAAACACTGAACTATGGAGAAAAACAATCATGAGTAAATATCAAGAACTATTTGTGTGGATAAATACGGTGGAATCCTGTACAACAAACCATGTTTGACTCAAATCAAGTACTTGGGGTATCACTCTCGCCTCTTTTCACTCTCCCACTGCTCAAACATTAGCCTTACATATTCTCTCCAACCTAAATAAACAAAATTAGAAAATAGTTAAGTCACTAACAATATTCAGAAAACTGACAGTAAAACAATCAACCAATATATTCTGAAATGCCGATCCCTACAAAGATGGAGAGCAAACACGTAGCAGTACATCTCAAATTCCATTATTCTCAACCAAGAAGAAACCCTATTCTTATAAATTAAACTACATCTCAGGAATAAACCACACCCATCTCAATTATCCATTTATACACATCACATGCATCAGCTAATCAACCCATATGAATTGCTTGCTTGATTTATTTTATACAGTAGCTAACCCACCAAAAGAAGCTAAGGAACCCGGAACAAAAGCACACAAGGAATCATTGCGGACAGTTCTACGCCCTGGAAGCAACACATGAACCAGGCAGATAGCATGAAACCAGGTAAGCACCTCCCTATCTTATTTTGGCCTGCTAAACCAATAAAAAAATTCAGTTAGCGCTGGCCATCGACATTCACTAATCCATGGGAAGATTGTGTCAGTGCACCGAGTAAAATTACTGGGCCGTAAGCTCAGTTTACCTAAAACCTGAACTCAGGTTATATGTACTCTGTACATATTTGGAACAAAACTAATACACAGTAGGGTACAATAGTATGTCCATGACTGACGCATTATGTTTTTGGTTGAGTTCAAAGTAAAAGACGAAGAAAAAAAAATACCACAATCCTTTTCTTCAAGGTCCAAATTTGCCTCATGACTGTGTAGAGCTTCGACATGAACCTGAAAGACAAATACGGAAAAAATTCAATCCATCAATCAACAAATTAAACAACGAATCCAAACATCTTGGGGGGCACTACCATGTGCGAATACAGCCCTAGAACAGATGCCTTTGTGGTGTCCGCCAGCTACGCAAGCAATTGTTAACTTATGCATGTGTGGCTCATATACATTGTGTGGTCCAGTGCTCCACGCGGACGGCCTCCTCTCCTATGCCTGCTGCAAGCCTACCAGTGGAGATCACAGCGCCCAGTCTCGTCCGCGTGGCTGACACCCTTGGCAAAAGGGGCCATAGCAGAGATTGTCTCAACCATCACCCTCGGGTGTATTTCTTAAGCACACACATAGGAAGAACCATAAATACAGCAATCGTGTACACATGAAGAGCAAGCATGGCACAGGCACATCGGGGAGAAGAGAAGGCCCACCCTTGGAGAGCTTCGTTTTCCTGTAGGGTGCAGCCGGCCCCATTTAACCTTGTTGTGGATCTGGTCGTGGCCATGGTGGCTCACGTGGATCTCACTGTTGCCTTGGCATCCTTTCTCACCTTCCTCCTCCTCTCTCCATGCCGTCACCGACGCGTCTGCCCTAGATTGGGTAAGCCCACGCCGACCCACACTGGAGTAGACCATCGCTGGTGGGTTAGCTCGTGGTGTTGATGCACCAAATCGAGGAGGTGGAGGAGGAGCGGCTGGTGCTCCAGTTTGGCAATGGAAGGAGCCGGGAGGGGGGAGAAGGGAGTGGCCAGTGCGAGGGTGCTCCACGGCAGGAGGGTAGCTAGGGAAGGAGGCCGGCGTGGTGGGAGAAGGCAGCGAGAGGGGGTGGAGGCTTGCCGGCAAAGCTCTGCCCGAAACCCTAGCCATGAGGGTAGGGTTGCGAGCGGGCGATAGAGGGCGGGAGCGGAGAATCTGGCCGGAGGGGAGGGAGGCACGGACCGTGGGGAGCTCGAGGACGTGCTGCGCAGCGCCGGAGCTCGCCGGAAGCGGCCGGCGTGGGCGGCGGCGGCGGCGGCTTCGTGGGCGAGAGGAAGGAGACGAGCCCCATGTGTATTTTTTCTCTTTACAAATCTGGTAGGACCGCGGCTTGAATACTCCAAATGACAGGGTGTTTTCTGCAAAAATGAAACGTTTTCTCATTTACCACTTAAAACAAGGACTGCGGGTTTATTTTGTAGAAACATAGGGGCCTTTTTGAAAAAACGCTGACGATGTACGACAGAAACCCAATTTTCTTTATTATTAGGTAAAGATGGTGATTGATCCCAAGAAACAACATGCCAAAAAGTAGAAAACCTGATTAAAGTGATTATTTGTTCTTATAAAATAGTCATAGACCATCATCATCATCAAGCCAAGGTTAGCTAGCTTCTTAAAACATGTTCGTGCACCCGATTCATGCATGCTTGAGCATGTATTGTGTTAGGTAAACGTACGACGCATCTCCTCAATTTAAATGTATGTACACCTGGCCTATGGACGTATACTGTGGTGCTGTATCTTTTTTATTTTACCGACCTTGACGACGATCACCGATCTTGGCAATGAACAAAGCGATGACCAACCAACTGAATTCGTCCGAGGCAAAGCCCAACCAAGCCCACAACTTGACCAAGGCACTAGCCAGGTTTCAGGCATACAAGGGCATGCACGTCTGGATTTTATCTAAAAATGACCCAAATTTAGTGAAAAATGGCAAAACTTGTCAAATCTCAAAATTCACCTCCCTAGGCCAGAATCCGTCATTTTAGGCAAAACTAAGGCAGGTTTGCTTGGTTCCGGGCCAGTTTTTAGGACGGCAGCCTAGCACACGCCTTGCACTATCAGGCGAATCGGCCTCCATATGTGGGCCAAGCATATGCCTCACGAGATCATCAAAGCACGACACCGAATGCATACCACTCCGGCCTGTTGCACTTGGGCCTGGAACGTTATAATACTACAGATTTTATATGCCGGCCATGTGCGGCTAGCTCGTACTCCCTTCGTTTTTATTTACTCTGTATATTAGAGTTGACTGAAGTCAAACTTCATAAAGTTTGACCAAGTTTATAGAAAATAATATAGACATTTATCATAATAAATCTATATGATGTGAACGTACATTCAATAATAAGTCTAATGTTGTTGATTTGTTATTGTATATCTTAATATTTTTGTTTATAAGTTTGGTCAAAATTTGTAAAGTTTGACTTTGACCAAAGCTAATATGCGAACTAAAAAAAATGGAGGGAGTACATAAAATACACGTTTTCGAGAGCTAGTATTTATACTGGCCATTGGTTTTGTGGCCTTATTCATTCACGTGTTTTCTTATACTTGATCAGCAATTAATTGTTTGCTTCTTTGTGTGATGGCCATGTTAAGTCGAGGAAGGGGAGCAACCTAAGGGGAGATGAGACATCGGGCTCGGGGGCTGGGTCGAGGAAGGGGAGCTCGAGTTACTGTGCCGCCGCCACCTCCCCCCGGCGCGTCGACCACGGAGGAGGCCGTCGCCGTACAGTCCAGATCGAGCACCCGGACACGCTCCTTGCAAGAGTAGAAGCGGTGCTCGGCGACAACAGGCCTCCTGCGTCCGTCGTCCGTGGACCCGCGGCCTGCTCGCCAGCGTCCGTGAGAGCCTCGGCCTCCTGGATGGCCAGATCGGCAGCCGGTCTGCATGCATCACCACCACGCGCTGCCGCACCACCGCAAAGATCGCATTTTCTCCTTCCTCTATGCAAACGCGGTGAGAAAGTTGGTATTTGTGAGCGTCGATGGTGGCCAGGGTTTGGTGGGGGTTGCGAATTGGCGGGCAAAGGGACTAGACGGAGGTAGGGGGAGGAGGGGGTGCCGACAAAGGTGGACAGGGCAGGGACTTGCCGAAGTTGGCCGGGGTCTAGCCGTGGACCGTGGTGGCCGGCAGGGGAAAGGGAAAGAGAGATGTCGTCGCGACTGAACTGTGGAGAAAGGGAGCGCGGGCTGTACCTGTTTGTCGAGAAACACTTGAGGGTTTTTTTTTTTTTGCAAAATTGCCGTCGCGACATGAATTTTGGGACAGGGGAGTACAAAATTACTTAGTGACGATACACAAAAATAAAATGACCGAGTGATTAGACACCAGCATGCGTCGACAAAGAAGTGTGTAGATGAGCATTTATTACTCGAACCAAATGGTTAGTTTATTTGTACAAAAATAATTACGAGAAAGCTAAAATCCAGTCGGCAGGAATTCTGCGACAGATCCGCACGACTCGAATTGCGTCCATTTCGGATCGGACGGCGCTTATTAATTGTACGGCAGTTGTTAATTCCCTTCCGTTTTCTCCACGATCCTGCAATAAATGGTGATCGGATTATGTTTTTACTGCGATCATAATTCTAGGCAACTTTATTATCCCGTAATTAATGAGCTATCGTTGGCATGATTATCCCGTAATAAATGGGTTGCCCTAATTTGAAACATAATTAGTGGGTCACCTCCTAATTTGCATGATTTCGTCAGTCCGTTTTCTCCACGATCCTGCAATAAATGGTGATTGGATTATGTTTTTACTGCGATCATAATTCTAGGCAACTTTATTATCCTGTAATTAATGAGCTACCGTTGGCATGATTATCCCGTAATAAAAGGGTTGCCCTAATTTGAAACGTAATTAGTGGGTCACCTCCTAATTTGCATGATTTCGTCAGTCCTTTTCTCATCCTAATTTCCCAGGCAAAAAATAGTGTACAAGGTGGGATTCGAACTCTCAACCTTAGCAAGCTAACACCTCAAAACTAACCACGCTAACCAACTAGCCAAGCAATTAGTTGTGTATGTTGCATTTTTTTTATGATATAATATGTATAGTTTTCTTTGAATCTTTTTTGCATGTTATAGTTTGAGACACCCTCTGTAGTTATCATGTCAGTTTGAGATACCCTCTGTAGTTATCATGTTGTTCATGTATAGTTATCATGTTTTCTCGTTGTTAAAATTATCATGTGAAAAAGGCATTCAAATACACCCCAGTAAATTCTGTATAAATAGCATGGTAAGATACATACTATGGACCTGATAACTTAGCTATAAACACGTGGTAACTTTGACCCATGAGGATAAAAGTTGTTGAAAACTTATCCCCGATAACTTCTATGTCAATAGCATGGTAATATTTCACAGCACATACCTGATAACTCACGCACAAACACCCATGATTATGTTTTTTACCCGAGGGATTTCTTTTAAACATACCTTGTAACTTATGTGTCAATGGCATGATACTGAAGGGTCGGAAGGTAGAACTGTCCATAACTTTTTGCGTGAATAGCATGATAATATAGGATCCCGGACCTGATAACTTAGATATAAACACCACAATAACTTTGACACGTGGAAAAAAGTTGTTGAAAACATACCACCGATAATTTTTTGTGTAAAAGCATGATAAGATACGCTCTTAGACCGAATAACTTAGGTACAAACATCACGATAACTTTTGACCCATGAAAAAATGTTATTGAAAAGTATTTTGTAAATAACATGGTAATACAGGCTCTCGACACTGATAACTTATGTACAAACACCATGATAACTTTACCCATGAATTTTTTTTTGAAAATATACTTCGGTAAAAATGTGTGTAAAATACATGGTAATATACGCACAACAGAGCTGATACCTTACTTAGCTCAGACAAGATAACTTTTGACCCAGAAGAAAAAGTCGTCGGAACATGACAACATGGGATCTTGTTTCGAAGGTCTCACCATGGCGGATTTTTTTGTGAAAATGGATTTTGAACCGAACAGACCGTTTGAGTAACAAAACATTTTGAAATTTCAAAATAAAGTGAATCTATGATGACATTAGTTTTTTGCACTTTAAGTGCATTTGCATGTGGGGAGAAATTTAAAAGAAATCATTTTTATGCACGGAATTTTTATATGTAAACATCGTGGTAACTTATGTACCATTGACGTGATAACTTGCATATCCGAGGTGTGATAACTTTTTACTCGAAAAAAAATTCGTCGGAACATATCAACATGGGATCTTGTTTCGAAGGTCTCATCAAGACGGTTCTTATATGTGAAAACATTTTTTCAATCGGACCGACGGCTTGGGCTACAAAACATTTTGCATTTTGAATTTACTTAGAATCTTTGCTGATGTCATTATTTCTGTTTTCGAGAAAGCTAACTTCCTGCCGACTGGACGTTAGCGACAGGCACGTACGAGTCATGCATCGTCAGATAGGAAATGAGAGGCTCGCGATCCACCTTATCCCTTCCTCCTTTCTCTCGCCGACGGCGCACAATCTCCTTCCTCCTGCTGCAGCTCCTCGTGGCGGCCAAGCAGGCTGCTGCGCTAGCGGCGACGGCGCTGGCGCTGGGTATGTCGAGCGTCACCGACTTGGACTGTAGCCTCCCGTCGTCCCCAATGGACCCCTTCTTCGACCCCATCACCTCCTGCGACCGGCGCCGCGGCGTCGGCAGCAAGCTCAGCGGTGCCAGCTCGCCCCCACCGGCCAAGCAGCAGCTGCAGCAGCAGTGCGGCGCCGACGCGATTCTTGACATGCTCGGCGCGAAGACGCCACTGCCGCCGAGGGACTGGCTGCTGCACTCCGTGCACATGCTTCCACCGCTGCTGCTGTAGTCTGTGTTGTAGTACATGTATGCTGAGAATTATGGAGCAGAGATGATGTCTTCTTCATGCCTTGGTAGCCGATACAAGGTCTCAACCACATTTTGGCTGCTTAACCGAAGTGCAGGGATGAATTTGGTGGCTTACATCGGCAGCCCACGGCTCTACTCTACTAGTTTCGGTTCAATAACTTCAGTTCTGTCAGAACTTGCCAAGCCATTTTTACATGTATTTTCTTCCCAAAGAATATCACAGAATTGAATGAATGATCTCCTTCATGGTGTACCTCAATCTATAATTTTTTTATAGTACGATTATTCTATGAAATGAATGATCATCTCCTCCATGTAGAAATGGTACTCCGACTGACTCTTAACATCCTTCTTGCATGATAATTAAGGATTGCTTCCACGTGTCTCCGCTCCCCCGCGCTCATGCAGCTGGACGCACCTTGCATTTGTCATTCCCACGGTTCCTTGCATGGATCAATAGTCTAAATGAAGCAACAACAAAAATAGAGTCCGATAACTCATGTATCCCGGTCCTGACAACTCATACATCACAAACCTGATAACTTATGTACCTCAGTCTTGATAACTTTTGGCACGGGGGTGGGGGTTGATGAAATATCCGCTGGTAACGTTGGTCTGAATAGCATGGTAACTCACACATCGAAGACCTGATAACGAATGCACCCTGGTCCTGGTACTTCCGCGAGGAGGGGTGATGAAATATACCCTCGATAACTTTTATGTGAACAGCACGGTAACTCACACATCACAGACCTGATAACTTATATACGCCGGTCTTGGTAATTTTGGCGACCGGGTGAGGGGGGGGAGGGGGGTTGTTGGTGAAATATATGTTCGGTAATTTTTTTGTGTGAATACATGATAACTCACACATTATAGACCTGATAACTTTGGCGACGGTGGTGAGGGGTGGGGAAAAGCTGTTGGTGAAATATAACCCCCCGTCCCACTGATAATTTTTGCGTGAATAGCATGTCACTCCCACATCGCAAACCTGATAATTTAGGTACAAACGCCGCGGTAAATTTAGACCCAAATAAAAAGTTGTTAAAACATATCCTGGTTACTTCTATGGTAATAGCACGGTAATATATGCATTGTAGACCCGATAACTTAGATACAAAAACTATGGTAATTTTGATCCCTGGGAAAGAAGTGGTTGAAAACACACCTCCAACCACTTATGCATAAATAACATGTCATTTACATGTAACATAACTGATAATTTTACGGCAAATTTTGACCAAAAAAGTCATCAAAACATGCCAACATAAGATCTTGTTTCCAAGTTCTCGTCGTGATGGATTTTTTATGTGAAAATTAAATTTTTTTCAGCGACAGTTTGAGCTATAAAATATTTTACAGTTTCGAAATAGCGAGAATCTACAGTGGCATCTGCTTTCCTATGCTCTAGTGCATTTGCATGTGGAGAGAATGTTGGAGGAGACATTTTTATGTCCGGGTAATTTCTATAGTAAACAAGATGGTAAATGACGTACCAAAGAGGTGATAACTTATTTAGTCTAGGTCTGGTAACTTTTGACCCGAAAAAAAATGTCGTCAAAATATACCAATATTGGATCTAGTTTCGAAGATCTCATCGCAACAAATCTTTCATGTGAAAACAGTTTTTCAATCGGAGCGACGGTTTGACCTACAAAACATTTTAAAGTTTTAAATTTGCTGAAATATTTGGTGACATCAGCAGTTTTTGTCCTATATGCATGCATGCACCTATTAGGGAAAAGATTAGACGAATGTGTTTGTTTTCGTATTAAAAAAAGGAATTAACACCCGGTAGATGAATCGTGCTGATCCGTTGCTTAACTTCCGGTCGACTGGAAGTTAGCACTGTCCAGATAAAGGATGAATCCAATTTTATATGCAAGCAAACCATGTTTCAGAAAACAAAATACAAGCAAGAACTAGGTGGGAAGACCAAATAGGAATGTAATTGGATTACGTCATATAGCCATTGACGAAAAGGTTAACTGCATAAAGTTGTTGACCTACTATACTAAAGAGCATACAACTACATGCCTGACTATGTAAACATATTATTCTAAAAATGAACCAATCTCATCAGATTTCATAAAAACTATTTTTACATTTAGTACCAACATAATTATATATTCATATACAAAATAACTATCAATGCTACATCTATGAGAATTTATCAATGTCAACAACAAATAAATAATAAACAATTTTGGAAGTGTAAAATATTGATGTCCTCGCAATAGAGGGCCACTGTGCTAATTAAAAAGAAGAAAAAGACATGGTTCACGGTATCATTTGGGTGCAAAGGGCGATTCTTAGTTCGCCTTGGTGCTAGAGCAGGTGCGCTTGACCATTCCCTGGGAGCCAGTCAACGGGCTGAGGTTCCCCATCTTCACCATGGCCGAGGCGAAGGCGTTCCTGAACGTCTCTGGGTTAGCCGCGAAGCTGTCGACGATGTTCTCGGTGGCACCACCGGCGCCAACGGTGTAGAGTGTGACGCCCCCGATTCAATCGTACACTAATCATGCATGCAAATGCGTACGATCAAGATCAGGGACTCACGGGAAGATATCACAACACAACTCTACAAATAAAATAAGTCATACAAGCATCATAATACAAGCCAGGGGCCTCGAGGGCTCGAATACAAGTGCTCGATCATAGACGAGTCAGCGGAAGCAACAATATCTGAGTACAGACATAAGTTAAACAAGTTGCCATAAGATGGCTAGCACAAACTGGGATACAGATCGAAAGAGGCGCAGGCCTCCTGCCTGGGATCCTCCTAACTACTCCTGGTCGTCGTCAGCGGGCTGCACGTAGTAGTAGGCACCTCCGGTGTAGTAGGGGTCATCGTCGACGGTGGCGTCTGGCTCCTGGACTCCAGCATCTGGTTGCGACAACCAGAAAGGAAGGAAAAGGGGAAAAAGGGGGGAGAAAGCAACCGTGAGTACTCATCCAAAGTACTCGCAAGCAAGGAACTACACTACATATGCATGGGTATATGTGTAAGGAGGCCATATCAGTGGACTGAACTGCAGAATGCCAGAATAAGAGGGGGATAGCTAATCCTGTCGAAGACTACGCTTCTGGCAGCCTCCGTCTTACAGCATGTAGAAGAGAGTAGACTGAAGTCCTCCAAATAGCATCTCCAAGTAGCATCTCCAAGTAGCATCTCCAGTAGCATCGCATAGCATAATCCTACCCGGCGATCCTCTCCTCGTCGCCCTGTAGAAAAGCGATCACCGGGTTGTATCTGGCACTTGGAAGGGTGTGTTTTATTAAGTATCCGGTTCTAGTTGTCATAAGGTCAAGGTACAACTCCAAGTCGTCCTGTTACCGAAGATCACGGCTATTCGAATAGATTAACTTCCCTGCAGGGGTGCACCACATAACCCAACACGCTCGATCCCATTTGGCCGGACACACTTTCTCAGGTCATGCCCGGCCTCGGAAGATCAACACGTCGCAGCCCCACCTAGGCTCAACAGAGAGGCCAGCACGCCGGTCTAAACCTAAGCGCACAGGGGTCTGGGCCCATCGCCCATAGCACACCTGCACGTTGCGTACGCGGCCGAAAGCAGACCTAGCCTAGTGGCGTTCCAGTCCAATTCGGCGCGCGCCGCTCCGTCGCTGACGTCTGAAGTGCTTCGGCTGATACCACGACGTCGGGATACCCATAACTACTCCCACGTAGATGGTTAGTGCGTATAGGCTCGTAGCCGACTCAGATCAAATACCAAGATCTCGTTAAGCGTGTTAAGTATCTGCGAACGCTGAACAGGGCCAGGCCCACCTGTCTCCTAGGTGGTCTCAACCTGCCCTGTCGCTCCGCCACAAAGTAACAGTCGGGGGCCGTCGGGAACCCAGGCCCACCTCTACCGGGATGGAGCCACCTGCCCCTTTAGCCCCCAACTCCGAACAGTATCACAGGTAATGTAACAGTGTAAAGTATATAGTATATTCCCGTGATCACCTCCCGAGTGATCACGACCCAATAGTATAGCAAGGCAGACTGACAAGAATGTAGGGCCAATAATGATAAACTAGCATACTATACTAAGTATTTAGGATTGCGGGTAAGGTATCAATGACTGTAGCAGCAATGTCAGGCTATGCATCAGAATAGGATTAATGGAAAGCAGTAACATGCTACACTACTCTAATGCAAGTAGTATAGAGGAGAATAGGCGATATCTGGTGATCAAGGGGGGGGGGGCTTGCCTGGTTGCTCTGGCAAGAGAGAGGGGTCGTCAACTCCGTAGTCGAACTGGTCAGCAGCAGCGTCGGTCTCGTAGTCTACCGGAGAGAAGAGGGGGAAGAAATAATGAATATAGAGCAAACAAAGCATCACAAAATATAACAAGGCAATACGCGGTGTTCGGTGTGCCCTAACGCGGTAGTAGGTGATACCGGTGAAGGGGGAAAACATCCGGGAAAGTATTCCCGGTGTTTCGTGTTTCCGGGCAGAGGAGCCGGAGAGGGAAAGTTGCGAGTTCGATAGGTTAGGGGTGTGTGGCGGACGAACGGACTGCGTATCCGGATTCGTCTCGTCGTTCTGAGCAACTTTCATGTTGAAAATATTTTAATCCGAGTTACGGATTAAAAGATATGATTTTCTAAAGATTTTATTAATTTCTGGAATTTATTTAATTATTTAATTAATTCGGAAAATGGATTTATGACGTCAGCATGACGTCATGCTGACATCAGCAGTCAACAGGGGTTGACTGGGTCAAACTGACGCGTGGGTCCAATGGGACCCACCTGTCATACTCTGTTAGGTTAATTAGGATTTAGTTAAACTAATTACTGTTTAATTAAGCTAACAGGTTAATTAGATTAATTAATTAAGGTTAATTAACTTAATTAATTTAGTTAATTAATTAATTAATTAAATTTATATTTATTTCTTTTTTTTCGTTCTCGGTCTGTGGGCCCCTCGTGCCATAGGCCCAATGGCCTATGGTGGGTCGGGCGACGGGCATTGGTGGTGGTAACGGGCGCGCCCGACTATGGGCGAATCAGAGCGCTGCTTCGGTCGAGGCCATCAGTACGGCCGCCGGCGCCCATGACGCCGGTCAGGGGAAGCGGCGGAGGGGAGGAACTGGAGCGGGAGGCCGGCGCAGATGGCCGCGGTGGCCAGCGGGGTCGTCGCGGGCGGTCTTGAGTAGAGACAGCGAGCGGGGCGATGGTGGTTGCGTCGGAGGCAGCAGGGGGCTGCGGTGGTGCGGGCCACGGCAGGTGCGAGCGCTCCGGGAAGGAGCAGCACTACAGGTGCGGCTCGGCGCGGCTGCGGTTGCGCGTGACGGCACGCCGGGCGAGGCTAGGCCGCGGTGAGCACGGGCGGCGCGCGTACAGGGCGATGGTCAGGGGCGTGCGCCGAGTGCGGCGTCCGCGGCGACGGACTAGGGACGCACGTTCGAGGGAGACAGAAAGGAGAGGGGAGTTTCGCTCACCCCCGATGCAGGGGTTCGCCGGCGAGGCTCGACGGAGTCCGCCGGGGAGGAGGTCGGGGAGGCGAGCGTCGACGGTAGGCGGCGGGGCGTCCATCCAGCGGCGAGGTGGCGAGGCGTCCATCCAGTGGCGTGGTGGCGGGGCGTCGGGCGCGGGGTGCTTGGCGACGCTGGAGAACGGGAGAGGGTGGGTGTCTCGGTCACGAGGAGTGGGGTTTCGTGCGGGAGGAGTGGGGGGGTTCGTGCGGGGCAACGGGGATGATCCCGATCCAGATCTGGATCGATGGGGGAAGTGGGGGGGTTACCCTAGGGTTCGATCGGGGTGGGGGATAAGGAGGAGGGGAGTGGGGCGCCGGCTGGGCCGGCCTGGTTAGCCCAATGGCCAGCTGGGCTGAGGCCCAGCAGGGGGGGTGTTTCTTTTCCCTTTTTTGTTTGTTCTGTTTTTTTTAATATTCTATTACTTTTCTGTTTTCTTTTATTTTTGTTTTATAAAATCTAAAAGCGACAACTAATTTGGTGTTATTAAATAGGTCACAACCCCAAATTTTTTGGCACTTTAAATAAAGTATTTTTGCATTTGCTTATTATTTTAAAAGCATTTTTAATAATTGTTTTATCGCCGTTTTAGTTTATTTAGTGCATTTAAGTATTTTATTCAAAGATGATTTCTTCACCAACATTTATTATGGACTATTTGACACATTAGGAACAACTTAGTTTTGACTTTTGAAAACTTTAATTGTTTTGACTTTAATTCAAGTCTGAATTTGGATCGGTTCTGAACTAACGCGAGATTATCAACAATATTCGAGGTGACGTGGCATCATTACCAGAGGGTTACTGTAGCGTAACTATCCGGGCGTCACAATTCTCCTCCACTACAAGAAATCTCGTCCCGAGATTTAAGAGGGGGACTAGGGGGAAAGGTCTGGTTACGAAATCCTAACGAATCTTCTCGTCTTTGGTTGCTCTTCTTGAAGAGATCAATCCATTACACTGATGTCTTCATTCCTCTGCTTCAGGTCATCAGGATGAAATCGGCATCCTTTCCTCGGGATCTTCATCGTATTTAAGAATAGGTAACGAGGCAGATCAGCAACGACAGAATGCTATAAGGGTAATAATCTGGGATTAACCCATGAATGAGCATATGAGTACCTCTCGAGTTGAACAAAATAAAACACATCGAGAGTAAAGTTGGAAGGTACAATAAGAAGTTTCAAGCAGCCAGGCAATCGTTCATTGCCTAGGCAGAAGGTGAAAAGGGGTTTCAAGCAACGGAATAATTATTGTGTCCGATGCCAGAATTGACGATCTCATTGGAAGGTGGCTCATGAATTACATACGAGTCCACGCGGGAGGAATAACTTTGGAAACATGAGGGTGTACAGGAGAGTCAGGTTTCGATCCTGTGAAACTGTGGGTTATGGGCCCACCATGTGGTTTTTTTTAATAGGAGCAGTGACATCTTTCACGGTCATGATAGCAAGGCATGTCAAAGAGTACCAAGTCAGTTATGTCGGCATCAACGTTGGTACCAAGGGCGAGGGACGAAGAGAACCACTTTCCTGCTCGTTGAACGAGGCGGACCAATAGGCAAGGTTCTCGTACATCGGTGGCTACCGGAATGTCATCAACAATAGTAACAGGGTCTTACTGACAGAATTGCACACCGAGGAGTTTACATAAGCAGTAGATTATTGCTGCTTAGATCATATAGATCACAAGAAAGGTTCAAACAACCAATGGAAAGTAAAATATGTTTATCATATTAAACAGAACAATGGAAAGGAAAATGTGTCTAAACACATATTTCAAGGGTATATCCTTCCCAAGGACAAGCAGAGCATGATATCCATGTCAGGATATAATGTAGAAAACTCTTTAGGTAGGGGAGAGGATTTTTCATGACATTACCCATACAGTGGTGTTTGGATAATTGGGCAGGAAATATTTAGCATTGGGCTTCAATGTACTTGTTGAAAATCAGAGTACCACAAACATGCTTCGAGATAGCATCGACATGGTCTTCGAGAAAAGGTCAGACTTTGGAAACATGAAGGATCCATCAGGAATAACTTGTAGAATAAGTCTTACAATTTCCTCATGGATGAATGGATAACCTTGCTGAAAAGGAATCTATAATGATAGGTCCTCCAGCCGGGGGGGGGGGGTGCTAGGCATGACATCATGTTAGCGGGTCATCAAAGGATCAACATCATAACTC
>NC_041383.1:111878475-111884685 GCF_002162155.2 Triticum dicoccoides
ACTTTGGAAACACGAAGGATCCATCAGGAATAACTTGTAGAATAAGTCTTACAATTTCCTCATGGATGAATGGATAACCTTGCTGAAAAGGAATCTATAATGATAGGTCCTCCAGCCGGGGGGGGGGGTGCTAGGCATGACATCATGTTAGCGGGTCATCAAAGGATCAACATCATAACTCTTGGAAAGGTGTCCCAACCCTCATATCTGACCGAGATTCAGATCCGATTGGTGTCAGGATACCTCAGACTTAGGATACCTGAGAAGAAAAGGTGCAACGCAAATTGATGATATGACATTGTAAGATTCTCGGGGAAATGAACTATGAAGTGTTTTCCGTTATCAAGAGTCCATCATTAACCCAAGGAGAGGACAAGGAGGTGTCTGGTGAACTCAACGGCAATTCACCGAGATTCCCAAAAGATGGATTTCCACAATTAAGTGAACAAAGAGATAACATTGGTCAGATCAAATGATATAAGGAAGTATGCTCGAGGAAAACATACACAATTAAACATTGGTTGAAAGGTGCGCCCGAAATATGGGTTGGGTTGCACGACCAATGTCAGAATGGTGATTCAATAGTCAATAGCCTAAGAATGAACTTTCGACCATTAACTTCAAAAAAATAGGGTTGCTAGAAGGAAAGAATCCAAACAACACCGTTCACTTGTTGGAATTAACACGGGGACCAAGAAAGAATGGTGATGGTGAGAAGTATTTCTATGTCAAGAATTCTCAAGAGGTGGAACAAATCTCAGAACATTCTTGACATAAAGGATGGTAATACTCCAAGGTAAAGAAGAACAATTGCTGGATAGCAAGGAACTCAAGGTATAACACCAAACATGAACAAGCTTGTGTTGGTGGGAAGGTAATAAAGTGGTCGATGATAATACAATTCATCGAGGGCAAGGATGGTATTTCTCATCATGAATTCAATTGATATCCTGGATGAGCTCAGAAGGTTGATGATCACGACACCTTTGTCGCGAGAGTTCATGAAGATGTAATCGATCGGCGACGACATCAAGTCAAAGTAATGATGAAGTGAAAGTTTATTGGAACCAAGGGTACGACTCAACTCGAAACCAAGCTTGTTGTTCAAGGCGAAATGGTATGACGATGAGGATCGACATAAGGTTAGTTCATCGTCGAAAATTATGCTCCGAGAAGAAGGACCGGGTAGCACAGTTAATATCATCACGACAATGATATAGCCAAACAGGCTAGGAATGGCGTGATCGGGTACAAACTCGTACTTATAGAAGCTTACCGAAGAGTTGTTGAACCGTAGTGCGGACTCGGTTCAGTTATCGGTGTCTTTGAGTGTTCAATAACTCAGAGCCCGCGAAAAATTGAAATCAGTGGGAAGGTAGCATTTGATGAAGAACTCATAAAAAGTTATGCAGTTCCATGATAATCTCGAGATGCCAGGGGGGTAATACTCGACACAAGATCAAAGTAAAGTTTGGACTAGTGTATTGATCCATAGAAGACAATTGTTTTAAATTGTCCGAGAAATGAGATCAAAGAAGATCAATCATGGTCGGAACCACGGTTGCAAGGGATCAATTCACAGATACCATATGTTAGTTATCAAGGAAATAGTTATTATTACAAGAAGCTTCTATGACAGGATCTACATCGTGTCCATGGGCATGAACACAAAGTTCAAGGTCAACTCCCACTTCTCCAATGCACAACCTTTCATTCACTTCTCGCGCTCAATGAAGTTGTAGTTTTGAAATTTTATCTGGCAAAATACCAGAAGAGTACGACTCGTGAAAACTTTCGAGTTCACACCTATTAAGGAAGGCATAGGTTCAACCCATCGGGGCATCTTAGAATCATATACCAGAATCTTTAGAAGTAATTAACTCAAGCTCGAAGACAGAGCATGGTTAAGAAAGCAGAGGATACAATTTACCAAAGGCATTATGTATCAGAGGAAGAACTTCCAAAGTGATTGAATATGAGGGACGTTGTCGGATAAAATCCAACAAAGGTCTTGATGGTCCACAAAGGATCTGATACGAGTATCGGTACTCAACTAGAGGAAGAAGAATGCAAGGAGATCAGATTATAGAAACAACTGACTAACTCAATTGCCAAATGCAAAGGAATTATGATTTCCTCAAGGGATCAGAAGCAATGCTCTGATTAGGGATGGATAAGTTGAATAGCCTTAGGGTACAATCAACGACAATTGGATTGGTCGAGAACCAATTCCAGTTAAAAGAATGGAAGCTCAGCCGGAAAGGTAATTTATAAGGATCAATGATGATTGCGTGTATTCGCAACATATTGAGTCATCAGACTCAAAATGATAATGACAAGGAATGTCAATAAGATTTCTATACTTATGGGATTAATCATAATGAAAGCAAACAAGAAATTTCAAGAGCCAAAGGCTCCAGAGGATTTTCGGAAGATCGAATAGTATTTTGAAGACTTTTGTGAAACTCATGAACAACTGGGGATGAGCGGATACTTGACAAGTGCGGCGATTTATTTGAAGGGGTATTCATGTGGCAAAGAACTGCTAGGCAGTAGGCACGAAGTATTCTCGGAACAATAGAGAAAACTTCGGGTATCTTGTAATAACAAGAACAATGGGGAATGATCGTAAGAATGGCAAGTGTAAGTAGTTATCCATAAGGATTTATCGGTGGTCGGGAATAGCAAAAGTGATGGGCACAAAGTCTCGAGAGAATATCAAAGAGTATCTCCGACATCTTCTGATGCAGTCGGTGACCATCTGGACTGAAGGGGCTCTCCGGGAGAAAGTATTTTCGAGAACCTAAAGTTACTTTTTAGTAAAAATCGTTTAACCCGAATAGAAGAGGGTTCAGAATCCCAGAGTAAAGGTCGAGGAATAAAAGATCCTAATACCTCCCGATGGCGACGTGGGCCCATGGGCCACACAGCCATGTTAGTAAAAGTTTTTCAACGACTAGACTCGACTTCGGCCAAGGAGTTGGAAAGGGGGGATTCCTACAGGCAGTCGGCTCTGATACCAACTTGTGACGCCCCCGATTCAATCGTACACTAATCATGCATGCAAATGTGTACGATCAAGATCAGGGACTCACGGGAAGATATCACAACACAACTCTACAAATAAAATAAGTCATACAAGCATCATAATACAAGCCAGGGGCCTCGAGGGCTCGAATACAAGTGCTCGATCATAGACGAGTCAGCGGAAGCAACAATATCTGAGTACAGACATAAGTTAAACAAGTTGCCATAAGATGGCTAGCACAAACTGGGATACAGATCGAAAGAGGCGCAGGCCTCCTGCCTGGGATCCTCCTAACTACTCCTGGTCGTCGTCAGCGGGCTGCACGTAGTAGTAGGCACCTCCGGTGTAGTAGGGATCGTCGTCGACGGTGGCGTCTGGCTCCTGGACTCCAGCATCTGGTTGCGACAACCAGAAAGGAAGGAAAAGGGGAAAAAGGGGGGAGAAAGCAACCGTGAGTACTCATCCAAAGTACTCGCAAGCAAGGAACTACACTACATATGCATGGGTATATGTGTAAGGAGGCCATATCAGTGGACTGAACTGCAGAATGCCAGAATAAGAGGGGGATAGCTAATCCTGTCGAAGACTACGCTTCTGGCAGCCTCCGTCTTACAGCATGTAGAAGAGAGTAGACTGAAGTCCTCCAAATAGCATCTCCAAGTAGCATCTCCAAGTAGCATCTCCAGTAGCATCGCATAGCATAATCCTACCCAGCGATCCTCTCCTCGTCGCCCTGTAGAAAAGCGATCACTGGGTTGTATCTGGCACTTGGAAGGGTGTGTTTTATTAAGTATACGGTTCTAGTTGTCATAAGGTCAAGGTACAACTCCAAGTCGTCCTGTTACCGAAGATCACGGCTATTCGAATAGATTAACTTCCCTGCAGGGGTGCACCACATAACCCAACACGCTCGATCCCATTTGGCCGGACACACTTTCCTGGGTCATGCCCGGCCTCGGAAGATCAACACGTCGCAGCCCCACCTAGGCTCAACAGAGAGGCCAGCACGCCGGTCTAAACCTAAGCGCACAGGGGTCTGGGCCCATCGCCCATAGCACACCTGCACGTTGCGTACGCGGCCGAAAGCAGACCTAGCCTAGTGGCGTTCCAGTCCAATTCGGCGCGCGCCGCTCCGTCGCTGACGTCTGAAGTGCTTCGGCTGATACCACGACGTCGGGATACCCATAACTACTCCCACGTAGATGGTTAGTGCGTATAGGCTCGTAGCCGACTCAGATCAAATACCAAGATCTCGTTAAGCGTGTTAAGTATCCGCGAACGCTGAACAGGGCCAGGCCCACCTGTCTCCTAGGTGGTCTCAACCTGCCCTGTCGCTCCGCCACAAAGTAACAGTCGGGGGTCGTCGGGAACCCAGGCCCACCTCTACCGGGATGGAGCCACCTGCCCCTTTAGCCCCCAACTCCGAACAGTATCACAGGTAATGTAACAGTGTAAAGTATATAGTATATGCCCGTGATCACCTCCCGAGTGATCACGGCCCAATAGTATAGCAAGGCAGACTGACAAGAATGTAGGGCCAATAATGATAAACTAGCATACTATACTAAGCATTTAGGATTGCGGGTAAGGTATCAATGACTGTAGCAGCAATGTCAGGCTATGCATCAGAATAGGATTAACGGAAAGCAGTAACATGCTACACTACTCTAATGCAAGCAGTATAGAGGAGAATAGGCGATATCTGGTGATCAAGGGGGGGGGCTTGCCTGGTTGCTCTGGCAAGAGAGAGGGGTCGTCAACTCCGTAGTCGAACTGGTCAGCAGCAGCGTCGGTCTCGTAGTCTACCGGAGAGAAGAGGGGGAAGAAATAATGCATACAGAGCAAACAAAGCATCACAAAATATAACAAGGCAATACGCGGTGTTCGGTGTGCCCTAACGCGGTAGTAGGTGATACCGGTGAAGGGGGAAAACATCCGAGAAAGTATTCCCGGTGTTTCGTGTTTCCGGGCAGAGGAGCCGGTGGGGGAAAGTTGCGAGTTCGATAGGTTAGGGGTGTGTGGCGGACGAACGAACTGCGTATCCGGATTCGTCTCGTCGTTCTGAGCAACTTTCATGTTGAAAATATTTTAATCCGAGTTACGGATTAAAAGATATGATTTTCTAAAGATTTTATTAATTTCTGGAATTTATTTAATTATTTAATTAATTCGAAAAATGAATTTATGACGTCAGCATGACGTCATGCTGACATCAGCAGTCAACAGGGGTTGACTGGGTCAAACTGACGCGTGGGTCCAATGGGACCCACCTGTCATACTCTGTTAGGTTAATTAGGATTTAGTTAAACTAATTACTGTTTAATTAAGCTAACAGGTTAATTAGATTAATTAATTAAGGTTAATTAACTTAATTAATTTAGTTAATTAATTAATTAATTAAATTTATTTTTATTTCTTTTTTTTTCGTTCTCGGTCTGTGGGCCCCTCGTGCCATAGGCCCAATGGCCTATGGTGGGTCGGGCGACGGGCATTGGTGGTGGTAACGGGCGCGCCCGACTATGGGCGAATCAGAGCGCTGCTTCGGTCGAGGCCATCAGTACGGCCGCCGGCGCCCATGACGCCGGTCAGGGGAAGCGGCGGAGGGGAGGAACTGGAGCGGGAGGCCGGCGCAGATGGCCGCGGTGGCCAGCGGGGTCGTCGCGGGCGGTCTCGAGTAGAGACAGCGAGCGGGGCGATGGTGGTTGCGTCGGAGGCAGCAGGGGGCTGCGGTGGTGCGGGCCACGGCAGGTGCGAGCGCTCCGGGAAGGAGCAGCACTACAGGTGCGGCTCGGCGCGGCTGCGGTTGCGCGTGACGGCACGCCGGGCGAGGCTAGGCCGCGGTGAGCACGGGCGGCGCGCGTACAGGGCGATGGTCAGGGGCATGCGCCGAGTGCGGCGGCCGCGGCGACGGACTAGGGACGCACGTTCGAGGGAGACAGAAAGGAGAGGGGAGTTTCGCTCACCCCCGATGCAGGGGTTCGCCGGCGAGGCTCGACGGAGTCCGCCGGGGAGGAGGTCGGGGAGGCGAGCGTCGACGGTAGGCGGCGGGGCGTCCATCCAGCGGCGAGGTGGCGAGGCGTCCATCCAGTGGCGTGGTGGCGGGGCGTCGGGCGCGGGGTGCTTGGCGACGCTGGAGAACGGGAGAGGGTGGGTGTCTCGGTCACGAGGAGTGGGGTTTCGTG
>NC_041383.1:111884919-111889659 GCF_002162155.2 Triticum dicoccoides
GGAGGGGAGTGGGGCGCCGGCTGGGCCGGCCTGGTTAGCCCAATGGCCAGCTGGGCTGAGGCCCAGCAGGGGGGTGTTTCTTTTCCCTTTTTTGTTTGTTCTGTTTTTTTTAATATTCTATTACTTTTCTGTTTTCTTTTATTTTTGTTTTATAAAATCTAAAAGCGACAACTAATTTGGTGTTATTAAATAGGTCACAACCCCAAAATTTTTGGCACTTTAAATAAAGTATTTTTGCATTTGCTTATTATTTTAAAAGCATTTTTAATAATTGTTTTATCGCCATTTTAGTTTATTTAGTGCATTTAAGTATTTTATTCAAAGATGATTTCTTCACCAACATTTATTATGGACTATTTGACACATTAGGAACAACTTAGTTTTGACTTTTGAAAACTTTAATTGTTTTGACTTTAATTCAAGTCTGAATTTGGATCGGTTCTGAACTAACGCGAGATTATCAACAATATTCGAGGTGACGTGGCATCATTACCAGAGGGTTACTGTAGCGTAACTATCCGGGCGTCACATAGAGCACCTGGTCGGAGTGCAGGAGCCCCTTGTTGAGCTGGAGGTTGACGAAGTAGCCGTTGTGGAACGAGTCCGCGTTCACGGGTGTCGGCGTGTCGTCCAGCTGTGCCAGGTTGCTGTCGCCGGAGCCAGTTGGCTGGGGGCAGTTGGCCTTGAGCTTCGCGGCGTAGTCCGGATCAATGTTGGCCTCGTTGTAGAGCCTGTTCCTGAAGTTCTTGCACTGCGCCCGCCCAACCGTGTGCGCACCAGAGAGGGCGACCATATCGATCGAGCTGAACCCCTTGGCGGCGAATCTGGTGTTGAGGCCGGCGACGTCCAAGGACGGCGGAGGCAGGTCATTGTTGGCCAGTGTCACGCTAGCCGTGGTGGAGTCCCTCCTCCCCAGCTGAACAGTCCACGACGGCCCTCCCAACTGTATATATATGCACCAGGAAAATAAAATCGATTTATTATTTTTCCGTGGACATGCGCAAACTGACAGGTCTACCTAGGGCTTCGCCATGCGAGCAAATTAAGGTGGTGGCTTTGTACCGCGACGACGGAGTCGCGGGCGGCGACGGCGAGGATGTCGGCGCAGGAGACGAAGACGGTGCGCTTGTTGTTGTCGCACGCGGCTTCCACCAAGTCCTTGATTTTCTGGATGAGGTCCAAGCCAAGCAGCGATCCCACGTTCCCGCCTGCGTTCTGCTCGTTGCCAGACAGCAGAACGGACGCGTCACAGCCCTGCGTGTACGTAGCGATGCAACATTTATATATGCACGGTTAACCACTGGCACTAATGTTTAGCAAATGAACAAAACCGAAACAAAAACAGGGTCAGCCAGACAATAGAAGTGGTATGTGAAAAACTTGCTTGGACAAAGCAGTCGTGGAAGTGCAGCCTAAGCAGAGACGCGCCCATGCGGGGGTTGCTGCCCACGGCGGCATCCACGGCGTTCTTGATGGTGGAAAGCGCCCCGGGGCACGACGAATCGTAGAACGTCGGCGACAGCTGCGCCGACACTGCCGCGGCCAGGCACAGGAGTAACACGACTGATAGACATGAAGACGCCATGACAACTACCTGTACTACCTATAGCAGATGAACTTTTGTGATGGATTCGGATGTAATGCGCATGCCCTGCATTCCATGAAGATATATATAGCCTCTCGCAGGCTTGGCCACTCCTAGGTTTTGGGGTACTGTGTTGGCTAACCGGCGAATATTGTGTTGGACAACTGGCCTTCCATCTGCTAGCGCGGTCCCCTCTTTTCTGGATTGTCGTATTGCTGCAACTCGCCGAGTGCATCGCGGAGTTACATCGTGAACGCATGTATCATGCATAGAGTAAAATTAACCAGCAGTTGCAGAATCATTTTTATTTTTTTGCGGGTGAGTTGCAGAATCATTTTGCAGGGAATTGACTAGGATATTAATTAGCAAGTAGCCATGTACATGTTTTGCTAAATCATGCGCGGATGTATCATCCAAGTAGTGCATTGAAGTCAACGAAATTCAAAACCTACGTAGTCTTTTTCTTTTGAATGCTCAAAAGCGGAAATTGCTTTTGGAGGCTGAGCTCCTTATGGAGGCCTCCAAATGCAAAATTCATGAAAATTCATATTTTTACATTTCAAAAAATTCTAAAAAAATACAGAGATAGATGGAGGCATAGTGCGCAAGTGTGTAAATTTTCAGGACAAAATACGTTCAAATGAGGGCTGTGCAAAAAAGACAAATCTGGGGCTTTTTAACACCTTATATTATTCATCCTCCCTGACCATGAATTTGTCTTTTCTATACAGGTCGCATTTCAACGTATTTCATCATGAAATTTTACACACATATGCCTCACAATCTTGTTTACTTGTACAATTGTTTTCAGATTTTCTTTGAAACCGAATTTTTCAGTTTTTCAATTTTTCAAAAAATCGGCCTCCATGGAGGCTGACAGCCAAAAAAAAAAATACTTCCTCCATTCTACGTTATTTTAAGGTATAGCTAGCTTTGTCCCAAGTCAACTTCTCTATATTAATCCCGGAAAAAAGTATTTCTCTATAATATTTGTCAAAGTGTTGCATAATTAATGTACCAACCATCGTGAACGGGTGTACGCGTACTGCTAGTAGCTGGACAAGCAGGCTGGAAACCTTTGACATTCCTAGGGTTCTGAGCCAACGGCGACTATTGTGATGCCCAAGTGGCCATCCATCTGATAGCTGTTCGATGATGGTTGCTGCTCTTCATCTCTTTTTCTTACCAAATGCTATAGAACTCAACTGACGCAGTTCTAAGCTGTTTTGGCGTGATCACGGTTTGGACAGTTGGATAAGGCGCACTAATTAATCATGGCGTACGTAGGCTGGCTGGCTGTAGTCGTCTTGGTCAGCAATTTGAAACTGTTCGCTCTGAACCGTCCTTGCGCGAACGCTGCAGCTGCTCGGTGGGCTTCTCTCCATATCTATCGTCTTCTCGAAGCAACCGTGGCCTCGCAGTTTCTCTCATTTCCTCTCCGTCTTGACCCCACTCATCTCTCCCAATCCCGTTCCGATTCACCCAGCGCTCATCTCGACTCCGACCGGCAAACCACTCAACACGGGGTGCATGTGCTGGCCCTCTACGAGCCGAGGGCCGCGTTACGGCCACTCCTTCCCCTGATCCATAAGCAATAGGAAGTTAATTGCACAAAACCATTATATTGGGAGCTAGGTTTGCAGAAAGCCACCTGACTACGATTTCATTGCAAAAAAATAAATCATGTCTATAGTTAATTTCTGTAAAACCCACTGATCGTCAACTTAGGCCGTTTTAAGCATGTTTATGATAGATGGACGGGCCGTCAGAGCTAACTTGGCAAAAAGAATGCCACACGGGCGCGTTGAGTGGCTTCTGACAATTACAATTTTTTTCTTATAAAGTTGCAATGATTTTAGACACCACATTTTTTTTGAAACTTTAGACACCACATTTTTGTAAATTGCCATGTGATCAGTTTAAAGTTTTCTAAATATTCCATCTGAAGATTACAAATCTTGATTTACCATGCTTTTTCAAGAATAAAATTTCCAAAATTTGCAATGTATATTTTTCTACTATTTTCTCACATGTTGCATTGATTCGGGAAAACAAAAACTTTTATGTACCATGCCAAATTTGTCATGTGTTTATGGAAAACTGATTAAATACACTATGGCAAATTTATTTGACATAACATGGCAACTTCTTTTTTCTTCATATAGCATACCAAAATTTGTATTACATAGAAGTAGATTCGACTATGCACATGGCATTTTCTAGGATAAAGTTCTGAACTTGTCACATCGCAAGTAACGACAAAAATCTTCAATTTATGTTATGTTCACATGGCAATGTTTAGTGTTTTCTTAATTGGCACATGGCAAACTTTACACCATTTTTTTCTAAATTCCACATGGAAACTTTTCCTGTGTGTTCTGTTGTATGTATGACTCTGATATATTTGTGGCAATTTTATTTTATATATGGTGGTGGATTTATCATCAAAAGGATTGCAACCTTTATATCACACTAACATGCATTTTACTGTGCATGGCAATTTACTATGCATGTTCTTTTTCTTTTGTAATGTACTGAACCATGACAATTATTTATGTACACCATAGCAATTATTTTTATTTTATACACACCATGGAATCGCATATAGCATGACAAAAATTACTGTCTACGACATGTGGAAATTCTGTTTTGTATTATAGCTATGAACATGACATGGCAAACTTAATGTTTTTTGCCATGGCAACTTAATTTGCAATACATCTTTAGACATGGAAAAGTTTGTTTTTTTGCCATGGCAACTTTAGTTCTACTTCAGATGTATAAATTCCATGGAAAATTTAAAGATGCCTTTGGCCGTTGCAACTTAATCGGTACTACATAACAGATGAATCTCTAAGATAGTGTCTGGCAACTACTAGATGTATGTTCACATGACATTTTCACACATACTGCCATGGCAACTTTCAACAAGTACCCATGTGAAAATCCCGTTGTGTCTACCACTACTAACATGCCTTAGAAAATCCCCTTTTCTTCATGTGGCAACTTGATCTTGTTCAGGAGGTATTTTGATTGCTGCCTTACATTTTTTTACTGTGTCCATACATAAATTTTCCTTTTTCTTTTTTTCCTCCAGAAATCAGTTCTTTGTTCTTTTCCTTGACCCTCATCTTGAGTTCTGCTCTTTATCTATA
>NC_041383.1:111890051-111890843 GCF_002162155.2 Triticum dicoccoides
TCGCTCGTTGTCCTTTCTGTTTTCTTTTTTGGTGTCATGATGTTGTATTTCTGTGGGTTGAGTGCTCGTGGAAGGATGTATCATGAATTGAAATTAATCAGCAGTTGAACATTGCAAAATGATCTTGAAGGGAGTAGTACAACACATAATTATCAAGCGTGGAGTATTCATGGTTGCTTCAGCGTCTTAGATGATTAAGTTCTATATATAATAGGATGTACTAACATGCATAAGCGCAATTCAACACTCGGTGTATCCAATGCTCTCTACGATTACCCAACCTCTGAATGTAGATAATTAAGAGATGATTCTATGAGCAAACGGTGGATGAAAATATATTTTTTGTTTTCTAACTGCCAAGGGCATCGATGGCTAATTGGCTATACATAATTTCTTTTGCAATGCACATGGCCGTATATGATTGACCCAGTACCAGGATTAATGCGGTCCCTCAGCATAAATATGAGCGTCAAATGGAGTGCCATACCTAGTTAGTGCGATCACTGTTAGAATTACGCCTTATAAACCATAATAAAGTTTTTAGTTTTTTTATCTCCAAGATTTGCGCAATCAGTAATATTATAAGATTGATCAACGAATTGTGATTCACTAGTCCAATTCAGCTAGCATGTATACAATTATTATTTCAAATAGATCCATGTTCGTTCACAAAATGTATACGACCGGACACAAACATAGACTACATATGTATTTGTTGATGACCGTGTTTCCTAGTCTTATATATATATATATATATATATATATATATATATATATATATATATATATATA
>NC_041383.1:111892575-111897063 GCF_002162155.2 Triticum dicoccoides
TAAGTTCGGCATGGCCAAGCTTCCGGCTGCCTTTAGCAACGCTAAGGACATGGATTACATGATGGCACGGTCGGGCCAGTCCGGCATATGTATCCTTCTTCGCCGGGGGGGCGTGCTGGAGAACTGGACTTGCACGATGAAGGCCAGATCATATGATTGGCAGCTACATGCGAGCCACAACCTTAAGCTCATCTTCGATGGGTATATAGTATCGTCTTTCTGGGATGTAGCCGGCGGCGGGGGGGACTTTTTCTCCATGAAGATTAGAGCCGTCGGAAGAAATGGCTCTTACGCCATCATCACATTTGGTTTTTGCCCACACATTTTCTTAGTTGATACAATGTCTGGACGGGCTATGAAAATCGGACATGTCATGAACCCTAATGTTGTCACGATGGTGACCCCGGTCTGCATGCCATGGCCACGGTCATTCACAAGATTGTAGAAGTGTTATGTGCTGCTAGGATTTGTTTCCTACAAATTCATGTATCTTGGGAAATCTTCTTTGTCTGATGGATTATTTCCTTTAATTTTTATCTAGTCATTTATAATGGGCATGTAACAGATCTATGATCCGAGACATTTTCTAGATTCTATGTTCTTATATATATATATATATATCTGCAGCATGCATGTATTTTTTAAGTTGCTACGCATTTTCATCCCCCGCGCCCACATTACTTGGCGCTATGATTTCTCCCTTCTTGCAAAAAGGATCCACAAATAGATCATACAAAGCATGCCGAGCTTAATAAAATTAAGCTCGAGGAAGAGCCGCGGCATCACCCCGCAACCACACACTGTAGCTTTTAGGTGGAGCAACGACGGTACTTTTTATGCTTTAGCTCGACACTAGCCCCTGAGTCTGGGTAGGTGCCTCCCGTCGTAGCGGACACCGACATCTTCGCCCTCACACAATCATCGGTGTGCTAGATGGGGGCACGATCGACTCAGAGGCTGTTGATGGTCGTCGAGTCCATGCCCACGAAAAACACAGCCCACATTACTTGGCGCAGGGAGTTATGAGTTTCTCAACCCAACCTACCCGTGTATGTGTGCGGTGTGATGCTGCAGCTCTTCCTCGGCCGTATTTTTGTTAAGCTTAATATGCAGTGTATGATCTATATTTGGATCAAGAAGGTAGAAACCATAACTCGAGATGCCAATTAATGTGCGAGAACCGAAAACGCCACATTGTGTTCAAGTTTAAAATTCCCACCACCAAATGAAAAAGGATTGGCTCCCTATTTAAACTACTCCTTCAGAGGTGTGTTGCCTTTTCGACACCGCAAGCTACACAGTCCCCGCGCCAAATAATATGTGAGAACTGAATTGCCAAATTTTATTCAAGGTCAAAAACTTCATAAATGAGCTCCTTTTCTGATATATAGCTGAATAATAACTAGTTTACTCAACGGAGCACTAGTCGATGAAAGCGAACACGCTTTGTGCGTATTTTTTGGAAAATGGCTAAACAAATTATCTAGCCAAAACAGAGGCTGATTCATATTACGCATCTGAGCGTCGGGGTATAAGAATGTGTAGTAACTTAATAACACATGGATGCTGCAGATATTAATATTGAAAGGAAACACATAAAATCTGAAAAATGTTTCCGGATCATAGTTCTGTTACATAGATCAACACGGAATAAGTAACTTGATAACCTGGCAGCAAAGAACAGAGCCTACTAGGACAGCAAAGATCATACCAGAACATAAAACAGTAAAGCACGAGGCATCACATACGAGAACATAGCATACTACGACAGTCTACGATACTAGCATCCCGGCGAATCATCGTGGGCGGATGCGCTGGCTAGAGCAGCAGTCGTCCAATCGGCCTCTCCTTGCCACAGGGAGCGTAGATTCGAACATACCAGCCGTCAGGCTCCACGATCTGGAAGGTTAGCAGGTCGTCTGCTTCCACGCCATGAGCGTCGACGAAGTCGTCCCACCCGTCCATCAGGTACTTTGCATCATGCCCATCCCGCTTATCCATCCGGACTGACCACACGCCCTCCCAAGTCCAGAGCTTGATTCTCCTGGGGCACGGCCCCTTCATCTGCTCTTCCCATCCGCCCGGAATCCTCATCCGGGGCAGCTCGTCATCCTTCACCCTGAAGCGAAAGGTGCTGTAGGAGGATTCAGAGTGCAGGCGTCCAACTCGAAGACGAACCATGCCGTCCTCCGCCTTCACTGTCGCTCCGGGCACCTGCCATTGAAGAGATCGAACGGCGGATTCAACATTTATCCCCGCTTTATTCACACGAAAATTGGAATCGGAACGGATAACTTACAGGACGACCAGCTGCGTTCCCCATCTTTTCAGGGCAGCGAAGAGCCTGCTCAGCCGGAAGAAGATGTCCAGCTGACGATTGAGGATCACCAGCGGAGCTAGCAGCGATGGGGGCGGTGGGGGAAACGGGAGTTTTGGGCAGGTGGGCGGCGAGACCGTGAGAGTGATGTGTTTGATATAATAGAACGGACCAGAGCAGAGGGGGCGCCCCTGAACAGAACTCAATGCACCTACTCGTGCCCCCAAGCCACATGCGTGGGCATGTTAAAAACTGGTGGCACGCGGGCGCACCGGCGTGGCAGCACAGCCCATGCATGCCGACAGTGCATGGACGGCTTACCGCAGTGTCCGTTGGGTGGGACGGCATCACGTCTGGACGTTGGTTTAGTCTCCGTTGGTTTTAAAGAAGCACTTCGCCCATGCACCCTGCTTTTTACATCAGTAACATGAAAGCCATGGGTCAACTTTTCCAGCAATAGCGGACAACCTGCTCGACGCAGCGCGAAATGATGGAGCTTTTGCCTCCACTTGTCCGCTCGCAGGCTGCAGCCCTATGCTATGCTTGCTAGAGCGCAAACTGCCACACGGCCTAGCGCGGATTAATTCAGCACGGCTTTTTTTTTCAATCTCTCGGTGAGGCAGCCACCAGCCGTTCCGGAGTGATTTTTTGGACCCGTCATATTGACTACTGCAGCAGACGTATGTGAGGCAGATTCATTTCTCCACACACCCGTTCCTTCTTCTTCCTTGAGCCTACGCTTCCACCACCACCCAGCCTAGCCATGGCCACCATCACCAGCGCTTGTTTTGAGGACTCCATGTCCCAAGTGTTAGGCCTAGACCATTTGCTAGAAGATGTCCTTGTTAGGGTAGATAGTGTAAAAACCATCCTTCGTTGTGGCGTCGTGTCTAAAGCGTGGGCAAGCGCAGCTCTAAGGGAGGAAATGCTTGTCAAGTTCATGGCGGACATCTCGCCTCCTCTTCTTGGCATCGTCACCGAGTTCGGCGTGTTGGGGCACGACACGACGTACGTCGAGTTTACCCCCATGCCGGACATGGACGAGGCCCTCCGTGCGCATGCCTGGGAGGTGGAGGCTGCATTCGCCGGCGACTTCAGCTTCGACACTGTGCTGTTCTCAGGCTACGGCGAAGTCATCGTAAGAGAGAAGGCGGAACCGAGAGGGTATGCCAAGCGCTCAATCCTTGAGCCGGTTACCACAAGTCGCCACCTTCTCCCTCCCGATGACTTCTTCCAAGAAGCCCCTGCAGCTATTTGTGCATGCTTCGTCGTCGTCGACGGTGTGAAGGCATTTTTCGACGGCTACCCCGAAGCTCACGCCGGTCCATACATCCACCAAGGCCCTTATCGTCTTCGCGTCTGCACACTGATGGAGGAGCAATGGTTCGTCAATGTATCTTTCCCTATCGACCTCAACATTCCATGCATTCCTCATGCAACCCCCCGGGCTATAATTATAGACGGCATACTGTACATGATGTATGCCGTGGGCTTGCTTTTTACGTTTGTTCTGTCGTCGGGGGTGTTTGGAATAGTGGAGCTGCCCGAATCATTTAGCACCGCCGGGGACATGGATTACACGATTGCAAGGTCTGGGAAGTCAGGTCTTTCCATCATTCGTTTGGTTGGTGCTCATATGGAGCATTGGTCCTGTGACATGGCTAGCCAAGAGAAGAGTTGAATTTTCCACAGCACATACAACCTGCAGCTGTTGTTCGATGGTCATATTTTCCCATCATTTTGGGAGGGAAGAGTCAACGGGGGGGCATCTTCTTCCGTGGAGGCCGATTCTTACAACATCAGGATTAGAGCTGTTGGAGAGAACTTTGCATATGCAATAATCACGTTCGATTGTTGCCCATTGATATACCTAGTTGACACAGGCAAACGCGAGGTCGTTGAAGTCATGAACTCATTCAACCCGCAAGCTGTGATGTCGGTAACAGCCGTCTGCATGCCATGGCCGAATGCATTCCCCCGTGCTTAGGAGCACCATTTCCAGTTGCTATCTAGCTTCCAAGCTATGTATGCAGTAATTTTTTTATCTTTTCTAGCGGACCCTGTGTTTTTCTTAATATGTACTTTTTAACTCCTTGATCAGCATGTAAGCCCGAAAGACCAGTTGGCACTTTTAATTATGCAGGCACTATTCTTTAATATCTCTGTAACCG
>NC_041383.1:111916687-111917633 GCF_002162155.2 Triticum dicoccoides
CGGGCGTGCGCGCGTCTTGTGGCTGGGCCGGCTGCTGTGTCCGTCTCGGCCAGATCTGCGGCTCGGTGCATCTGCTGCGGGCTGCTGTGTCTGTCTTGACCGATGTGCAAGGCCCTGCCTGGGCCCTCATGCGGTCATCTACAGGAAGGACCTCATGGTCTGCGTGTCCTCATCGTCGGCCGGGTGTTCGGCGTGCTCCTCAATGATCTCACTTAGAGGCCGTGTCGGGCGTTGCACGGGGCAACGAGATGAGGGTGGCTGGAGAGGAATGTGTCGGGGTGTGCCGCTCGAGGTCTCGCACCCCTCCGCCCCATCCTTCCTTCCCTGGCCTGGTTTGCCTCCGGCTCCATCCGTCGAGGCGCTGGCAGCTCCAGCGATGGCGGGGGCGGGCTGCTGGTGACGGGTGGGCAGACCACACATGACTCTCCAGCCCACCGCCTCACGTTGCCCCGTGCAACGCCCCACACGGCGAGCAATAGCACACCCGTGTGTCAAGAACATGGCCGGAGGATTCGGGGCGTCTGACGGAGCTGGGGGAGAGCCGCCCGCTACAGCTATCATGTGAGCGCGCGCACACGCCTGAGCTAGCATAAGTCGGTCACGCTGATAACTCTATGACGGGAGCACGCGCATGCGGTGCACCGCCTCTTGCCGGCGACAACTACCGGTCGATCCACTATCAGAATCTTGCGTATAAGCAAGAGGACCTTACCACTTTACGAAAGTGACACTTTTGTTTCACATATGCACCAACAGTATTGAGAAAAGGTCACCCCACAAAATCAAGATCCTGCAAGGAACCTCCAAGATGCATTCTCGGAACTGTGCATACCCCCCGCGATAACGGGCATCTGCAGTTTTGTAGATCCCGCAAGGAACCTCCAAGATGCATTCTCGGAACTGTGCATACCCCCCCCCGCGATAATGGACATATGCACCAACAGTA
>NC_041383.1:111918579-111919943 GCF_002162155.2 Triticum dicoccoides
GCGAGCATTTTGTTTTTAATATATGCCATGCATAACGTTGAGCACCGAACCAGCTATGCTAGCAACGGAACCTCTCGCTTGCATTGCATGAACCGTACATACCGGAAGAGGAGGCACTCTATAGGACTATCTACGCGACTTTTTTTATTGATTATTGTAAGCAGGAATGCGATGATCACCCGCGTCAACCACATCACGACCCCCCCCCCAATCAATGCGATATATATACACCATTACCGCAACTATTAAAATGATCAAAGAACCATCCAGTTTACATTGACATAACGTGTACACACGCAAATTAGTGCCCCACTTCATCTCAACGCGGGGGCTCTCTACCATATAAGGATGATACCGATCATACTGGTCACCGCAATGCATTGGGACCTCCGAAATGCATTGGGGGAATAGTGCATTCCCACAAAAAGAATGCAACATATTAAAATGGACGCTTCCCAGTTCCATTATTTATTTCTTATACGTCATCTCACAACATTGATCGCGTTGATCACCGAAGCAGATATACTAGCAAAAGAAACATCCCGCACGCATTATATGAACCGTGCATACCGGAAGTGGAGGTATCCTATAGGACTATGTACTTGACTTTTTTAAAGATCTATACGTACCATCACGCCGCACAATCGAAGTGCTCAAAGAGATAACCATTCTAAATCATGAAAACCATGCATTCCCGCATAGGGGTGCCCCACTGCATTTCAATGCGAGTCTCCCCCATACCAAAATGTCATTTGTTCACGTTGGTCATCGCGCCAAACAAAGATCAGGCAAAGAACCTCCAAAATGCAACGTCGGAACCGCGCGCACTGCTACGACCAGCACCCCATCTAAATACACTCTGTTTTTTCGTTATGATTCACATTAGTCACAACAAGAAGAACCTCCAGACTGCATATTAGGAACCGTGCATAAACCAAGAGGGGACATCTATAAGAACATGCAAGCGGTCAACGTCGCATATGACAAAAATCGAAGGTGTGTTTTCGTAGGGTGCCTCTCATTATGAGCATGCACGGTCCCGACCATGCACTTTGGCAGTCCCCCTGGGTAAGCTTGTTGACGCGATGACCAACGTGATCAATGTCATCTATATAAGGAGCAATGCGATGATCACCGCGTCAACCACATCACGAAAAGCACCCACCCCCACCCAGTCAACGCGATATATATACACCATTACCGGAACAATTAAAATGCTCAAAGAACCATTTGTTTTACATTGCCCAAACATGTATACACACACATGAGTGCCCATCTGGATCTCAACGCGTGTCTTCCTACCCGTATAAGGATGATGGCGTTCATGTTGGTCACCGCATTAAGTAGCTACGGAAAGGAACCTC
>NC_041383.1:111920190-111921940 GCF_002162155.2 Triticum dicoccoides
GTCAACATCGCATACGAAAAAAATGGAAGGTGTGTTTCCTAGGGTGCCTCTCATTACGAGCAAGCACGGGGGCCGACAATGCACTTTTGTCACTATTACCTGGGGCACGCTTGTTGACGCGATGACCACCGTGATCAATGACACATATATAAGGATGATACCGATCATATTCGTCACCGCATGAACTAGCTGCACAAGGAACCCCCAAACTGCATTGTCGGAAGAATGCATTCCCACAAAAAGTATGCAATATATCAAAATGGACGCCTCCCATTTTCATTATTTTTTTATATATGACATCTCACAACGTTGATTATCAGATCAACTCCATTACACGAGGAGGGGGGCACCCAACCCCTCTCTTGATATAGGGATGACATTGACCAGCTAGTTAAATTAAGAAGTGGTGGAACCCCCTAGATTTCACTTTCGGAACCGTGCATATCAGCAATAAACAAGGGGGCACCACCCTCGCCACCCAATCTTGACGCGAGCATTTTTTTTATAAGTGCCATTGATCGTGTTGATCACCGAAGCAGATATACTAGCAAAAGAAACATCCCGCACGCATTATATGAACCGTGCATACCGGAAGTGGAGGTATCCTATAGGACTATGTACTCGACTTTTTTAAAGATCTATACGTACCATCACGCCGCACAATCGAAGTGCTCAAAGAGATAACCATTCTAAATCATGAAAACCATGCATTCCCGCATAGGGGTGCCCCACTGCATTTCAATGCGAGTCTCCCCCATACCAAAATGTCATTTGTTCACGTTGGTCATCGCGCCAAACAAAGATCAGGCAAAGAACCTCCAAAATACAACGTCGGAACCGCGCGCACTGCTACGGCCAGCACCCCATCTAAATACACTCTGTTTTTTCGTTATGATTCACATTAGTCACAACAAGAAGAACCTCCAGACTGCATATTAGGAACCGTGCATAAACCAAGAGGGGACATCTATAAGAACATGCAAGCGGTCAACGTCGCATATGACAAAAATCGAAGGTGTGTTTTTGTAGGGTGCCTCTCATTATGAGCATGCACGGTCCCGACCATGCACTTTGGCAGTCCCCCTGGGTAAGCTTGTTGACGCGATGACCAACGTGATCAATGTCATCTATATAAGGAGCAATGCGATGATCACCGCGTCAACCACATCACGAAAAGCACCCACCCCCACCCAGTCAACGCGATATATATACACCATTACCGGAACAATTAAAATGCTCAAAGAACCATTTGTTTTCCATTGCCCAAACATGTATACACACACATGAGTGCCCATCTGGATCTCAACGCGTGTCTTCCTACCCGTATAAGGATGATGGCGTTCATGTTGGTCACCGCATTAAGTAGCTACGGAAAGGAACCTCCCAAATGCATTGCTAAAACATTGCATTCCCACGACAGTAAGCAATATATCCAAATGGACGCCCACCACTTCATTATTTATTTTTATACACGACATCTCACAACATTGATCATCGCATCAACTCTATTACACGACGGGGGTGCTCCCAATCCCTCTTTTCAAACAGGGACGACATTTAAGGAGGGGAACCGACAAATTTCACTTTAGGAACTGTTCATACAAAGAACAATCGGGGGGGGCACCCCCCCGCCCACTCAAAAATGAATGCGAGCATTTTGTTTTTAATATATTCCATTCATAACGTTGATCACCAAACCAGCTATGCTACCAACGGAACCTCTGGCTTGCATTGCATGAACCGTACATAC
>NC_041383.1:111923875-111931193 GCF_002162155.2 Triticum dicoccoides
CCCGCGATAATGGGCACTGCAGCAAACATGACCACCCCCTTTTTGGTGTTCACATTTTGACAAAATTTGATCATCGCATCATTTCAATTACGCAAGGGGGGCACCAGATCCATGTTGGACGATAGACATTTTGATAGAAAGACGACATCCTTAGGTCAGACTGCCCTCCCAATCCCAGATTTAGTCTGTAGAAGGCATGCAATGCTCGTAACGCTCCAAATCGCTATCTACCAAGCAACCCATTCAAAGAAAAAGCAATGTGACGGTGGCGACGCCACTTATTTGCTCAGACCAATCCTATGGATCCACCTAGCGCGAGGAGTGCATCTAGGAGGCGGTGCAACCGAGACCATGCATGAAGGAATCTGAGGCACCCACATTCGTCCACACGTGGACGCATCGGTACGACCCTACAGGACCGACACTTTGGCCGAGGTGAGGGGAGGTGTGCACCCGAGCACCTTCATTAATAATCAACGACATCCGCATGCGTTCATGTGCCGGAGGAGCCATTCTCCCGGCCTTGTAAAAATGGCACTGCCCGGGACGATTGGGGAGTACATTTTCCTTGTAAAAATGCATAACCCAACATGAAGAGGGGCATGCTGGTCTTCACGTGCGAGCTCAGGCCGATTCAGAAGTGGTATATACACATGCGTCACCTTAGTCTTGGCCCGGAACCACGTCGTCTCACTGTAGTCACCGGCACGAGACTCGTAGGAAACAAGAGGGGACAATGTGTTCGGAAGGAAATAACAACGCCAGTCGAGGCAGCAGCGAGGCCCGTGAAGCCCCGCTGTGCCATCCGAAAACACCGCGTCACCCCCGCAGCCAACGGCTGTTCTACCTCACCGAGCATCCGCCCAGCCGGTCAGCCTCCAGCTAAACCCCACAGTTGCCATCAAAAAGCCCCCGAGACCCCCCCCCCTCCAACCCCCTGGGTCGCCAACCCCCGCGTGGGCAAGGCACCACAGTCCGCTCCGGCGGTAGCATCCGGGGGAGAAGGATGGTGTTTGACTAATTAGGGTCCGCCCATCGTCCGTGCCGGTCGAATTTTTTGCATGCAAAATGGAAAATAAATATAAAATGATGGACTAGGCCAGGGTTTTATATGATAAAGCCTCGCTTTTTCATGTGGAGGTGAGTACGCACATTAGAAACTTGATGAGTTTTTTTTATGACTTGATTTCGAATGTTTTTTTTTCACGAATTGACTCTGATCGTTTCGGGGCAACAACTTGTTATCCACAATAGGTGGGATTGTTGAACTCGCCGAGGAAGGTAGGCAGCTTTGCGGCTCCGCCCTCCGCACCACAACGGCGATACTGCCGAGGCGCGCGCCACGTCAGAGCAGCCGCCCAACAGGATGAATATCTGCCGAAGCGAATCGGGGCAGCAGAGCACCCTGTCGACAGAGTAGGTCGCGGCCATCGTCGAGTGCGTTGAAGTTCAGAGTGTGAGAGAGCGTGCTAGAGGGAAGCGTTTTGAGATATGATAGAGTGAGATTGATAGTTCCAGGAGATGCACGACTCGTGGGGGAGAAAGAGGGGCGTGGGCCTCTGTAGGTCCTGGCCTGCGGTGGGAGAAAATGGGTTGTTGTGCATTTTTACCACGGGGTTGCAGTTAAATAACATCCCACGAGCTGGGAAACAAAAGTCAATGCTCGGACCGAGAGAACGCCCACGCCATGCTACTGGCTAACCGAATCCCGGGCGCAGAAGATGTGCTGACATTTTTCTCGGCCGTCTCCCTTTTGGATGTTTGTTGCGCGAAGCACGAGGGCCGGCCCGTGATCGTCATCACGCAGCCAGGCGTGCTATATACAAGCTGGGAGGCTCACCCACAAAGCCAATCAGTCCATTTTCGTGTCCCATACCAAGAACACGGAGGCTGAAGAGCAACAGAACATCGACGGGCTGCGTTGGTTAGCGGGGTGGCGCACGCACAAAAGCTAAGGTATATCACTCAAAAATCGTATTCGTTTCGTAAAAACAAGTTGACGTATTTGCACACTGCATTGCGGAGTAGGTCGACCACCACCTTTTGTTTTCCGTTGTCGCCCGCTGCAAGGAAGACCACCCTGAAGCCCATATGAGTTCTTGATTACGAGCTTCTGAATCCGTTCTAATCACGGTCAACTTTTTCTTCCACGGCGTACGTTATGGGTTGTTTTCATGCCAGCTCGTCCATCCCAAAATCACCTTTGGGGCTGTTCCACCTCGCAGGCATCATGAACCGCAGCGGCGAACCTGCACCAAATTAGGCTCGATCATCTCCTGTAAACTAGGCTCGATCCTCTCATGCAAATTAGGCTTTTCTTTTTGTCTAGTGTATTAGTGTTTTTTTTTGCTTCAAGTTGTGTTCTAGCCTACCTACAGAAATTCGGCCCAGCCAGCCCATGTAAACGAGCTCAGTCAGCATCCACCATCACGCACAATTAGCCACAAGCAGGCGCACGGGGATTAAAACAAGAGACACGCACACGAGGAGCGAGCCACCAAACCTAGCCGCCGCACGCCGACGACCACAGACGCCGCATCCCTGCCGCACGCGGACGACCACGGACGCCGCGTCCCTGCCGCACGCCGTCAACCACGGGCGCGCCGATGGTCTGAGCGAGGCGAGCTGTCGGGGAGCTCATCCCAGGCCCTCTGCAGCTCGCCGCTCCCGCCGTCGTCCATCGCTCGCCTGAGCCTCGAATCAGCTAGGGAGGACTCCGGCTGATCCGTTTGCGGGGCTGCCGTCCAGCAGCCGAAACCGGGATAACCGGCCACCCACTGAGGCTGTTTTTTCATTCTCTGCTTCTGACTCTGTTTTTTTCTTCACTGCCTGACACTGTGTTTTCTTCTTTGTCTCTGCATTCAACGCGTTAATTGCAATTGCTATCTTATCTAGTTCTAGGAAGAAGCTAGATTAGGTACATGTATGATGCAAGCTAGCAAAAAAAATGTAAATAAAATACTTTGTGTGGAAATCTGGCCTTTTTTTGGACGAACGGATTTTGCAGATGACAACTCTAGGAGCTCTAAATATGATTTTTTTTAGATCTTTTTTTTGCCAACAAGATAGTAAGAAATCTAGCAAGTAGTAATCTGAAAAAAAAAACAGTCGCTTCCTCACGCAAAACGATTATGATTTAATCTTTTTTTTCTTAGCAAGAGCATTTTACTTCTCTAGGCATGAACTTCTGAGCACCACCTTCATTTCTCTATCTAGAGAATGGCAACTGTGTATTTGTGTAATTTAGCTGTCGGGAAATCCGAAAATTAACTTTTCTCTTGCCATTTCGTTTGTCACAGGATGGACGGCTACGGGGTCCCTGCTTCGGGACCTAGCACGCTCCGACAGATTGATGACGTTCCATCTGAATCAGAAGACGAAGAGGGGATTGGTTTTCCTGCAGGAGGCGCGGTCGCCGAGTCTGATTCGGACGAGGAAGATCAGATCCAGGTCAATGGAAAAGCACCCTCAATCGGGTCAAGGTGCAGCGTGAAGAAGTTGCACGACCTGATTTCCTCATTTGATGAGGAGAAACGACAGTATGTAGCCGAGATGGAGTTTGGGGGGCTGC
Source organism: Triticum dicoccoides (assembly GCF_002162155.2). Taxonomy (NCBI): domain Eukaryota; kingdom Viridiplantae; phylum Streptophyta; class Magnoliopsida; order Poales; family Poaceae; genus Triticum; species Triticum dicoccoides. The sequence continues at coordinate 111,927,447 of NC_041383.1, forward strand.
TAGAGCTACCAAAGATAACAAGGACGGATAGGCATTTCTTGATGTCTATCCTAAGCCACATCGATGAGGAGGCAAGTTCAATTACAATTGATCACAAACGCGACATGCAATTTTTCGATGAAGATGTCAAACTGGTCATCGGCATACCATGTGGAACTGCTCCTGTTCGCCCTCCAGACCACGCTGTTCCGGAGGCAGTGGTGACACAGATAAGAGAGATGTTTGGAATTGGTCCAGGAGAGCACAACATACTGCCAATCGTTGAAGCTGTGAAGCAGACATACGGGCGTCCTATGACGACACACGAGAAGAACAGGTTCAAAGTGGGGCTGGTCATATGCGCATGCACATACCTCCTCGCTCCAACAATGAAGAACGACTACTTCTGTACTGATTATTGGGGCGCGCTGGCAACGGCAGAGCTCATACATATGCACAATTGGTGCCGATATACAAGGGAAGAGTTGTTAGTTGCGGCGAAGAGGGTGAAGGCAGACCTTCTAGGAGGGCGTCTGAAGTCTAATCTATCAGGTTGCCTCCCATTTGTACAGGTAAGACTTCACAAAAATCCAAGGGCAACGCCAGCATTTTTTTGTGTGTTCTTTCTAACACGGATGCCGTTTTTTGACCTTACCTTTGACCGAACTCGCTTTCCACAGGTGTTCTATATTGACAATCTTGACGTTGGAGAGCAGAACATCGACCACACCGCGCGCCCAAGAGTGAAGGCGTACAGCTACGCAGCTATCAGATCAATAATTGAAAAGGACATCAAGTCGCGCAAGGGAGATTACCCAGTCATCTATGGCAGACTCCTGGTAAGGGTTATCCCCCTCCACCTCTCCCCCCACACAAATTTTGCGTCATCTCCTTCATATATGCAGCGTTTTCCTATGACAATCACCCACTAAAATCTTCCCGATACAAACAGCCAAGACCAGCAGCAGATGTCTGTTATCACAGAAACCCTATAACAAGGCAACGGGCAGCAAGCACATCAGCCGGTCGTGACTCTCGAAGCTCTGTTCCATCAAATCGTGGTTCGTTAGACATTAAGGAGGTATATACATTGTAACATGAAAGGAACTTGCACTGCATACGCAAATTGAGGATCGACAAAAACCAAAAAATTGGCATATAACTCATTACCTCCTTTTTGTTTTATTGAGCAGGCTTCTTACCTCGTCTTAGACAAAATATCAAAGTTCACAGCCCGTTGTGAGGAGGTTCTAATTTCCACTGCAAGGAAGAAAGAAGAGGAGAACCACCGTCATTTCAGTGCACTAAATACCTTGGAAAACTCTGCCCAACAAAAAATAAAGAAGGAGGCCAAAAGAATGAGGGATGAATTCTTTTCGTTCTTCAAAAACTTCGAGAGGCAACATGCTGCGATAAGGATGCGAAGGGGTGCATCAGGTAACAAATGCAATTATTTGCGTTTTTTTATACGACGTCCACAAAAAAAAATCGTTGCCCCTGTGGTGACCTAAGTTTTGGCACATGATGCCCATTTTTCAGGTGTCGATGTTGATTCTGGTAATTGCCGCAACGCATCCCCAATACCAGATCTCGCTGTGTCAACGCCTTGCAATGCCAAACCAACACCTCCAGCGAGCGGCGGGTGTCAGGGCAACACAAACTCATCACCGGACGTTGTCGAGGTGACTCCTAGGCGGTTCAAAAGGATAGCAAAGAAACCGAAGAAGGTAACATTTGAGTGCGGGCCATCAGGCGTCATGGACATCACAGACAGCGAAGATAATGTGAATGATTGTTTATCACACCCTACAGCAATACGTTCAACTTCTGCCCTGGAAGATGGCAACCCGGAAGACAGCTCGCCTGTCGTCAACATCGCACTAGACAGCTTGATAAGAGAAGCAGAGAGGTACAGCAGGTCAGGCAAGCAGATTGTTGACGGTTCCACTGCAACCAGGGATTCCATCCTGGAACTTGCAAGTAGAGGTCAATCATCTGGCGCAAAAGATGTCGAGGATGGTGCAGCAACATACTCTGTTTGTTGTGCTCAAGACCCCAACTTCGACAACAGGCGTCAACGGAACTACCCGTCTGGACACCCACTTATCGAGGAGACGCCGTCATTTGACCTGGGCGTCTTCACACCTCCTTGCAATAAAGCAAAAGAACCTACCTCGTTGAGCATTGGTTCCATAAAGGGCATCACGCGGAAAGACCTGTTCGGCGCTGGTGAATTCTCCACTAAAACTCCTGGTAAACAGCATTCCCTCTTCGCAGCATAACACACAACTCTATTTTCGGGGTCTTCGTATTATGAATAACAGAGTTTTTTTGTCTCTATAAAACAGGGTCTGCAGACCAGGTGACACCATCAACCCCCTTTCACATAGGGAGCGCAACTATACATCCCACACAAGAACACCGTGTGGTGGCACACGTGTCACCGGTTAGTTGCACTAGGTCTGTAGCCACTGGCCTTTTGGACTTCAGAGAGGAAGTAGAGGCAGACTGTGTAAACCTGAACAAACCGGTTGAGGAAATATCACTACCCGCACCACCACCCAAAAGGAGAGTTGCCCCTGGGCCTGCCGGCCGATCGCCGTTTGTCATGCAATATCGTTTGTCCGAGAGGGCTTCAGGAGATGCAACACATTTGTATCTAACATTCTCCCAGATGGACGGAGCAGTGCTAAGCAAGTAAGTGTTGGCTAAAACACGGTTATTCACTGACTACTACACTTTTTTCCAAGTGAATCATTTAACGCAAGTTTGGATGTCAAATGATGTGTTGCAGCAACTGGGTTGTTAGTCCATTTCCAAGCTACATAGAGCTGACGGGCATCGCACTCAAAAGACAGTTGAGCGTGGGAGTTTTCATAGAGATAGACTTGATGAATGTTTTTATGCGGAGGTTCCAGCAGCTAGAGAATGCTTGGGCCAGAAAATATGGCGACTCACCATGGAGGCATTACTTGGAACCAGACTTCATGGTAAGGAAAATCCTGAAACTATCAACAAAACCATCATCGTGTCGAGATGAGGGTGTTTAACATCTCTTTTTTGTCTGCCCGCCACTGTTTGTACAGAGCCACGTATTGCGAGGCGGAGGATTCATCCATAATGACTATGTAAGGAACATTTTTGTTGGGCATCACATCTCGCATGATGTCAACAGATGCCCTATGGTAACACTCGCTCGCATTTCTTATCGTGTTCTTTTCCTAAAACTAATGGTTGTTTCGTAGACATTTTCCAGTGACACAACACATCTATGTTTTTTTCAGATGGTCTTGCCAGTGCATCATGCGCACGCTTTGTCAACATATATATTCGACTTCCCGAGGAGGAGGACAACCATTTTAGATCCTATGATCAACAACGGGGACAGACCAGCAGATGAATTGCGCAACGAACACATAAAAATAGCAGATGAGCTACGCGGGGCGCTATTGGAATGCATAGCTGAATACTTCGATGGTTGGACACCCAAGACCAAAGGATGGCAGAACTGGTTCCCAAAACTCACAACTGGACCTTGGGTCTGCAGCAGGTATCAGATACGCCATGCAAACTTCTTTCATTCTGTTTTCATAGTTCATGAGCTGTTGCTGAATAAGTTATGTTAAAAAACACCTAAAGGGCTTCTAGTGGGGTCATGGCGCTACACTATGCTAGGCAGTGGATGGGGACGAAGCTACAGAGGACTTTATCGCCGGTATGTACAATCAAAACACTCATGCGGGGAGTAAGGTGGCGGTGGTGAGGGGG
>NC_041383.1:111931268-111935127 GCF_002162155.2 Triticum dicoccoides
GGGGGGGGGTGGGGTGGGGGGGCGTGGGTGGACTGGAGTCTTTTTTGTCACGGGCAACTTAGCTGACATGCTGTCATTATTATTATCACAGATGGGGGATGAGATCGACCAATCTAGGATGATTCTTTTTTATGAAGTATTGGGATTAGCCGGCAATATCGGGCAGCTCCCAACAAAATTCAAGATTTGCCAGAATGTTTGCTGAGAGGCGCACACGGAAGCTTCGCAGGATTGTCGCTTCCAGCATCATCAGAACATCTACGAAGACTTGTGAGGCATGTCGCAACGATTAGAACTTAACAAAAATAATTGCCAGATATTAGTAGTTTTCCTTCTAAAACTTTATCGCAAGGTTATGTAATAAGAATCTGATGATTCCCCCTTCTACATGCTTAGAATCCGGTTTCTTAGATCTAACCTGTATTTTCAAATTTGCTAAGCCCCGGGGGTACTCTGAAAAATGATTATTTTTCTGAAGGAGCCCGCCCATGCATTCAGGGATGATTGCATGAATTAAAAGTTGATACTCAGGGTTTTTTGTGCTAGTATCAAGGTCAACAAAACCATGGGAAAAACTTACACATGAGACAACAGAATGAAACTACAAAATGGAAAAACAATGGATAGTCATTTCTCGGAGATCTTTAACCGAAATCATTCCCGTTGAAGAAGTAGACGTACTGTGCGCCACATCTCAACCAACTTTTATCCGTTGAACGAGCACTTGAAATGGTCATCATCAATGGTGGTGAAAAGGTTGCCCATAGCGACGTGAGCTCCGATAACAGTCCTGTTTTGAAGAGATTGTAAGGCACCCAACCAGACGTAGTAAGCTGCTAGTATGCACTGCAAAAGTATTTTCTTTACCTGAGTTGGTCCGCATCTGCACCTGTCTCAGATTGAATCAAAGAGAACGAAGCCCCGTTTTCCAGCTCGCTGAATATTATTGACACGGTGGGGCCGAGCAAGTCAGGGGGGGAGTGATAATGGGCGTGCTAGAATTTTGTTATCTTGGAAGACAGGCACGTACACTATTCCTGGACGGTAGAAAACTTGAAGAACATCACCAAAAAGCTTCTCCGCGCCGTTGGGAGCCTGAGACTGCTCGTTTGAGGCTACCACCAGATTCGCCCGACGAATATCCATTTCTCTCTCCCTCAACTGTAGAAATAAAGCATCGACGTCAACGTAAAAAAAGGTGGCATGTTTGGGTGTTCAGGACGCGCATTACAAAAATGATGGAGCCTGCCTGCTTCTGAAGATCGAGGGAGACGTATATGCAATGGAGGAAGTGGTTAGTAATCTCGTTGTAGTTAGTCACAAGCCTGCAGAAACAAAAGCCCTACATGGTTAACAAAATGGAACAATCATTTTCTAAACTGACGAAAAGAGGGGAGTGAATCCATTTTTTTGTCCGACACAAACCTGATTGAGTAGGCTCGTATATGCATGACAGAATCCCGCGTCCTTATAGAGCCGTTAACCACAACGTAGTCTCCATTCCTGCGAGCGTTATACGGGAAAGGTTCATTTTTTCCAGGTGTTATACAGAACATAAGCGACCATTGCAAAAATTACAAGACAATATCCCAGGAGCTAACCTAACTTCACGTAACGCCCGCATGTACTCCCCGTCTATTGTCCTGAGAATGCAACAGTCGTCAAAGTTGTCATCGTCTGCGGAAGGCATGAAAATTATTTCTAACCATGCATTACGCGAGAAAAATACCATATCTTGGCTTCGATAGACCCAGTGCCATCGCCTAGAACGAAGCTGATCTCTTCCGACGATTCCGTACGGTTCCACACCCTACCAAGCAGTCGTGCCTGCAGACAAATGGAATGGGTGGAGGGGTTTTTACTGAAGAAAATGTATGGGGAAAACAGCCAAAAACAGCAAAACAAACATGTGTGCACCCTCGTGCATACCGTGTTGACAGGCATCCCATGTATCGATAGTGCCCCCCCATGCCTGGCTGAAGGAGTTAGCATGGAAACTTGCTTCAAAGTAAGAGGCACCAAGTTGTTGGGCGGATCAACGTACTGGAAAACAAACACCGGTTTACCTTACAGCAGCGAAAACTTCTGCTCACAACCAAGAGCCAAAGAACACATTCACTAACCTCCCGACCGATGTAGTGGACCAGTGCAACGCTCTCGCGTTGGGCATCCTCGACTGCAGCAACAACGGCTCCTGCAAACGCGTCGTCACCCCCAGCTGTGCTCACGGCCAAGCCCCGGTTTCCGTTCGTCCCTTCGCCATCTCCCAAATATTCCATCTCACCGGTGGCTAGATACAAAGTTGTACAGAGCGCGCGCGCGGAGCAAACAACGAGCAGGGCGCGTGATATATACAGAACAAATGGATGGACGGTGGCTTCAGATAATTACGAGCTGTTTGCGTGTGGCTGTTTGCGTGTTTACCCCTCTGCCCTGTTGCGCATGCATGGCAGCCTTTCATTACTGTGCAGATTGCAGTTAACACGGCGCGGTAGAGTAAATGCTGCTTGTCCTATGCCCTTTTTAACACGGCGTGTTTTACTCCTCTGCTGCGCATGCATGGCAGCCTCTGTTCACTAAAAACGGCAAAGCCTTACCACCTTTTACAAAACCCGGTACAGTAAATGCTGCATCTTACAAACGGTGCCAGCCGCTTCACAGCTTGCCAGACGAAAAAAGCAGTTTTAAAAACAGTGCACAGGACACCGCGCCGTGGAACTTTTGACAAATATCCGAAATTAGCCGTTGTCACATGCTTGCCGAAATCAGCTACTGCCACACCCTGCTAGCTCATAAAGGGGCGAAGTCACTTGCCCCAAATACACCTGCAAAAGCCAGGTAGTAGGCTTCCATTTTCGGCCACTGACAAGCAAAAGGTACGTCGAAGCTTTCCTCTATTGCAGTGGCGAAATTCAACAAATCATAAAATCATAACCTTATCCGCTCAAAAGTTCGGATCTCAAAGCAAACGAATGGTTCTGATAGGCACCATCCGAGCTAGTGTGGGTAGCAAATCCATTCTCTCTCTATATATATATATATACATATATATATATATATATATATATATATATATATATATATATATATATATATATATATATAAGCAGTGGTAACTACCGTCTAGCTAGCTAACCTCCACGTGTCCACACTCTACGTAGCACCAAGCCAACTGGATAGATGGATGCGGTTAACGGGTTCTATGCAATCCAATACGAGCAACTAATTTAGTTTAATTATTAAATAATCCGGCAAGTTGTTGAACTACTTCCTCAATTCTAGGCAACGTACTTGGATCACATTGTTTATTGGATAAGCATGTGCACTACAACAAAACATGTCAGTAGACACGCTTTTTCTAGGACGCTTTTATATTCGTCCCTGTACTATGAAGCACATAGTATGTAGACGCGTTTCTTGGGACGATATATATAACGTCATAAATTTTACTTTTTTGGTATATCACATTTATTATTTTTTACATGTGTAAATAGGCAGAGACGACTTTTGAGACGTCTTAAGACGTCTCAGGATAAAAAGGGTAATAATATAATAAAACCTCAATGAAAAATATATAATAGAACTAAGTAAATAAATGGGCAGAAAATGAAAAGTACCTGCCCGTCTATGCCCACAACGGAATAATTGATGATAACCCCCGGTTCGTGCGCCTTTGATCATAAGTCCCCCTTTATGTCACTGACATATGGGGTCCGGTCCCACATGTCAGCGACACACAGGGGGCTTATGATCAAAGGCACATCAACGTGAGAGCGCGCACCTCCCACCTTCACCTTATCCGCCGCCACGACGCTGCCCATCTGTGCCGCCGCCAGGCCGGCTCATCCTGCACCTCTGC
>NC_041383.1:111935288-111941408 GCF_002162155.2 Triticum dicoccoides
CGGGCTGCCATTCCTCCGACTATGGCGCCGCCGTGCCAGCACCTCCTGCATCCGTGAGCAGCCTAGCCCCCCTTCCCCGCCGCGAATCTCCACCGCAGCGGGGCTTAATCTATTGCCCCACCGTCGGCAATGTTGTACATGCGTCGGGTTCAATAATTTCAGCAACGTCGCCGGTAGCTTCTCGTCTAACACATAGCCGAGTAAGTGGTAATCAATCGATTCCCTTGTTTAATTTCAGAAACCACCATAAAAGTTCGAAAATCAGGACAGCCTATAGTCGATGTTCATGTCTGCATCTGACACTAATGGTATAATGCAGCAGTCAATGGTTAATATTTTTGTTGATGTGTTAGGGTGTTAAATTAGTCTTAACTTTCAATCTGGTATTAGATAATCACATGTGTTCATTGTTTCTTGTTCAACGATGTCTTATCAGATTCTTTATTTAGTCCAAATTGCAATTTGTACTTCCACCACCCGAGTTTTGCTTGTAGATAGATAATTAAACAAACTTGTCATTAGAATTATCATACTGAGAAAGCTTAAATTTGGAATTAATATAAAAAAGGAAAAAGGATAAGGTTAGTCTGTAGTATGTAACTAGCAAGTACGCCTGTGAATTGCTACAGATTGATGTTTATTGAATATTTTGAAGGCTAGAGAGAATTCGGTGTATGCTCAGTCTTCATTTTGGTACAGCTAGCCCATTCAGGATTGTCGTTCTCTGAACCATGGAGTGTAGAATTGAAGAAGTCGTGCTCGTGTCAACTTATCCAAGCCTGAGCACAACCAGTTAGTTTATGGCCCTAGGGAATCAACTCCACAAGAAATGACTACCAACAAAATTACTAATCTAAGAATGAAATTTGACCACTGATCTAGTTTGAACTGAACCAAATATAACACACAAAGCACCGAGCTTTTCATCTCCTCTGATCTGAACTGCTTATCTCCTCTAAACTGAATCATGAAACTTTTAAGGGCCAAAACATAATATAGAAGTTCAAACAAGTACCGTTTTTGACAATCAGTAGAGCTAGCTTCTATTACTCAGATTGACGACAGCAATCAATTGGAATACAGGTGGCTAGCTGAACTGGAGCATCCAAACGCCGCACTCTCCAGTATGAGGAGGTAGCTTTGCACACAGATGTGCACAAACATTTCCCTCTCTACGAATGAAAGACAGAGTAAAAGAAAGTACCATATTATATGGTTTTTATGCTCAGTTTAGATACTTACATAGTCAACAATATTAGTACTTTTGCAGAAGGAAAGAAGTCCCTACAGCGATTGGAAAGAAAAAGTTTTTCTAGATAATTAAAGGCCCTGCATACATAATATCATTCATGTGTCTTGTTTTATATTTTTGTTTGTTCATGTCGTGTGTGTGTGTGTGTTTCCTTTCGATGTAGCCGGAGTTGGTATTAGGAGGAGAAAGATGGCAGCATGTGCAATTGTATTGAACTGAGTGGCGTCTTTGCATGCTAGTTAAAACCTACCAATGCCACCTTTCCTTTTAAGTTTTTGAATGCAAGGTTAATGAAATATGGTAGGATCAAATCTTTCAATTGCAACATGTATGCATTCCATGCTTTTCTTGCAAAAAGATTTAAGCCAACTTTCATCTCTTAAATAACACATGTAAAATTATACGCCGACATGTTTTTTTTCTTTCATTACTTTGACATATCAAAGGGCGATGGATCGAGGTTGGATGAGTCAACCAAGAACTAGTGTTGCTTACAAAGATGGTGTCGGGCAATTTCTGTCTTTTGCATTCCATGATGTTCCAGCTGGTGATAGAATTATCTGTCCTTGTGTAAATTGCCGAAATAAAGCTAGAGGATGAGTTTGGGTTCATTCTTGTGAACAAGTCTCGGGAAATACACACAGGAGATCAGTTAGAGGATGATCCTTTTGTATTTTCTTCCCAAGTGCAGCAGGTTTTCTATGTTCAAGATCCAAAAGCTGAATTATGGAATGTAGTAGTGGAAGTCAGGCCTCGTGACCTTTTTGACATGGGTGATGAAGAATCATCAGATGAAACAGATTAGAGCATTGTGCTTTTGGTTCTTCGCAGGCGGCCAGCAGGAAATTCAGCATTCAGAACAATTCAGGCTGAACTATTGGTGGAAGCTCTTTGCTGGTGTGGTTCTTTGCATGCAGATGCAATTTTAGTTATGGTTTTAGTAGTAGTTTAGGAGCACACTGTCAGAATGATTTATAAAGTTTATGGTTGCTGTCTTTTTTTCGTACTACTTCAGGGCACAACCCAAGTGTACTTGGTTGTGAATTGTGCAAGACACTAGACAAGGTTACATTATTTTTTATGCTTTGCATGTTGTTTCCAAGAATCTAGTGGAAGTTAGGAATGGCTGTTTCCAAGAATCTATCTCCAACAGTAATCTCACCGTCTGTGATGATGGTAGCTGGACTTATCTTGAAGTTCATGCTGCCATGGTCCTTGTCTTGCTGGAAAATATGGCTTAGTCCATGTTTAGCATGCCTACACCGTCTTATGTGTTCAACATTAAGTTTCCTTCTGTTCATTTTTGTGGTGAGTGTATCATTGTCCATATTGTTTCTCGGCTGTTGTACATAGCATTATGACTTAAAGGTATGTGTAGAAGGAAAGTCAATGGTGATCGACATGCACATAATCAAAGATGTTCTTTGTTGTTGATCCAGCTGCCAAATTTTGAACAAAAGAATAGTGTCCAGGATTTGATGAAATTTTGACACAAGGACAACCATATGATTACTAGTATTCTGTGAAATTTTCATCAAATTTGGAGTCACCGTTTGAGAGAATCAGTCATTCTTCATTTTCAGCCAAAATTTGGACTAGAATTTGAACCAAAAAACAAAGTGTCCAGAAAATTATGAAATTTTTACACAAGGACAACCATATGATGATCAGTATTCTGGGGAATTTTCAATCGTTCTTGCCAAACCGATTGAAAGATATAATTGAAAAACCAATTCAGCCCCTGTTTGGCCAAGAGATGAACCCAAAAAAAAGTGAACATAAAATTATGAAATTTTGACACAAGGACAACCATATGATGAGTAGTATTATGGGAAAATTTCAATTGTTTTGTCCAAAGCGAATAAAAAATTAAATTGAAAACCAATTCAGCCCCTATTTGACCAAAAAATTGAACCGAAAAGAGTTTCCAAATACTTTTGGAATTTCGACACAAGGACAACCATATGATGACTAGCATTCTAGAAAATTTCAATCGTTCTTACCAAAAATATTAAAAAACTAAATTGAAATAACAATTATGTGTACGTGTGCTGCTGAGTTGGCTACCTAGTCAGATTTGACTCAGTCAAAACCGGTTGACCAGCCCAAAATTGAGTCAACTGTTATCTTTCAAACCATGTGGTAAATTGAGGGTGCAATGCGACCGGTTTTGAAGATGATGGTTGTAAATCAAACCGACTTGTTAGAGTTTTAGTGGAAGGAGGGTGATTGGATGGTCATATGAAGGCATGTACGTGTGTGAGTCGAGGGCGACCATGCGGTCAGGGACACCTTATTGATTCCCATTTTCAGCTAGCTCTTTGTGTCGCCCCGCTCCACCTCATTGGCAATATGGCCTGAACCCCTCCCATTGCACATATCAGGGCATCTCCAAGGCCGAACCTAAATCGCCCACACCTGTCTAGAGTGAACGGTTCTGATGCAATTCGCCATCCAACACGGTACACCTTCCATCGGTAGACAATCCATTTATCCGCTTCCCCACAAATCGATCGCAAACCAGGCGCCGCCTGAGAAGCCTACTCCAGCCGATGCGCCACATTGAAGCCGACTTCACATGGCTTCCCGCTCCTTCACTTGGTCTGGTTGTGCCTATTTAAGTGCGGTTACAACGCTGTTCACAGCACACTGCATCACGGACGCTGAGTACGCCCGTTAGATGGAGCTGATGATGGAGTGGTCACTCTGGGGTCATGGTCCGGCGCCACCACCAGCACACGTGAAGGAGGAGCCGCCCTTGTCGTCGCGCTACCGAGTGCATTAAGCAAGAGCCGTCATCGCTGTTTCTTTGCCGCGTCAAGGCAGAGCAGCAGTCCCCCACACAATGTTACAGTCGATCCACAAAGCCGCCACGATTGGCGCATCACGGCCGTCAAGGAGGAGGTGTTGACTGCGATCGCAAAGGCATGCAGTCGCCTCCTCCACTACCTCAATGGCCGTTGCGAGTGTTAACCAAGAAGAGGGCGACCAGGTAGGCGGGAACGGCAAATCGTTGGGGCCGTCGCTCCGTGTTTGCCATGTCCGACGAGGCACCAACCTAGTTCTGTGCGGAGCCCGACCTCGTGGAGGCATGTGCCCACGAGTGTTCGCTCACCACCCTGGCGGCAGAAGTGGAGCGGCTCCTCTGCGAGCACCAGACGGCGGCCGGACATGATTGCCCATCCCCCCTCCCCCCCTCCCCGCCCTGTCATTGCTGGAAGGGCTACTCCAACGACAACGATGACACGGACGACCACTGGGGTGCGGCAGGTCAGGACAGCCACATGTGTGCGCGGATGACTGACAACCGTATCTCCGCGGACAAGTACAATGTTTGTTTAGGGGTCAGTGCTGGAGATGCCTTTATACACAAGAATCACATTGCACAAAATGATACAATGGAATTTTAATTTTTTAGGAAAAATCATTTCATAATTTATGCAGAAATTAATAATAGATCAAGCGACGAATGGCCCTGTTCTGTTTGGTTGTGTATATAACATAAATAAATATGCTTTTTCCAAATTAAGTTTCCCACATTTTATTGGGAGGTAATTTTTTTAACATTTGGCGCTCCTGTTTTCCATTTGCCGCCAAAGATATAGCGCGCCAGCGCTATTATTATTGAGAAAAAAAATCCCTCCGTAATGTATACTTCGCCACGCCGCCCTCTCTCCACTTCTCCTCAACCACGCCGCCATCTCTCCACTTATCCTCTTCAACCTCCAAATCCACCCTAATCAATCTGATGGGATCCCTCCAATCCACTGGTCGCTGATGTGCATCGCAGTCGATTGGCCTAGTGGGCGGGTTGACGGAGATTCAGCAGGCGGGCGGGCGATTGGAGGTCGTGGAGGTTGGGGACGACGGAGTCGACCGGCCGGAGTGTGCGATGGGGACAACGGCGTCGATTCGGCGGGTAGGTCGAAGGAATCATCTGCTGCAACGAGCAACTTCGACTTCAACCTACAGGTGGATTAAGCAGAGCAAGCACAGAAGTACAGCCATCCTGCCTAGGGTAGCTGCGCCCCAGGTTCGTATTGCTCCTGAACATTGTGTTGTGGTCTCTCATGTATTGGTCCAAAAATTGCTCAAATTCATCGATCCCAATCTGATGGTGTAATTTGATTTCTTGTGGCTTAATCGGTGTAAAGGTTTTGCTATCTGGTTGCAAGCCGCAGGAGCTCTGCTCCATGGTAGGAGCAGAGCACTGGCGGAGGGTCGCAGGTGTATTATCGTCGATTAGGTCCATTCCACCGTCAGATAGAGCGATTTCAGAAAGAAAAGTCGCCTCGTCCATGAAGTTGTCTGCCTCGCAGAGGACCCCGTCAGTGCTGGGCGTCGGTCGTCGATGACCTGATAGCTTATCCTAATTTTTGAATTGCAGACCTCCATCTCTGCTCACAACCGGCGATTGGAGTGGATGTATGTGGCATGCCCGCAGCTCAGCGTCCTAGTCACCCCACACCGGCGAGCCGCGCAGGCGCCTATGGCTTCTCTGTGTTTGAAGCCACACCGCCCGCACACATCTCACTCATGCTGGCAGTGCAAGCCGAACCCGACTTCATAGCACACTCGCCATGGACCCTTGTTTTGGTTAGGTATATGTTCAGTGTGTCCAAGTTGGTTGACTGAAATTTTCCCCAGTCATTAGGGGTGGTCTTTTTTGTTGCAGCACCAAAATTTACTAACCACAATGCCCAGATTTGTGCGAACTTGTCATATCTGATTCTTTTGTGTCACTGTGTGAAAAATGACATATTTTCCTCATATTGTGTTTATCGGCATGGTCAATTTGTTAACTGATGACATGGTCAATTGGTCATCTCTAATTACCTCCTTTCATGCATATTGTGTGCTCTAACATG
>NC_041383.1:111941794-111945270 GCF_002162155.2 Triticum dicoccoides
GTGTCAACTAACCTGTACTCGGTTATCAATTATCTCCTGCCAGTAATTTTGGGATTGGTTGAACCCTTATAGTAGTCAAATATTGGAAAGCTATCTTATCATCAAGTAAAAAATTTGTGAAATGTTAACCTTTTGGTTTGCAACTATAACCTGTTTGGGTTCATATATACCCTCCAAGTAATCTTAACCTATGTGCAAGCACTTGTCCAGCTTTTTATCAATGATGATGATGACATCTTTTCCTATTAAATTGTAGAATGCCCATGCTGAAAATAATCTTCCAGTGCAACAAGGTGGTCCTGAACCAAGTTTATGACTCACCAAGTCCCTAAGAAGGTAAACATATGCTACATATCTAAATGACAATGATTGTACAAGAGGTTGTCTAATTTTGTATGTAAGTGCAAGGTAAATGACATTATGAAACACTAATCCCATTTTGACAAGCATGTTTCAAATACTGTCATGACACCAATAGCAGATCATATGTCAGATTCAACCAAGTACTAAAAAATTGTATTGCATACAACAGTAACATGATTTTTCCCGATGGAACCAAAAGTTAAGTCACACACATATCATTGCTGCTCCAAGAGATCTCGTATTCAAAGAAACTAATTAATCACTTTTGAATTGATACATGAGTACTAATAAAACACCAACCTTGCATACATGTTCTTTTTGGTGGAAACCTTGCATAGATGTTGAGGAACACCTGTCCCTTGAATATTAGGTGAACTCTCTTTTTAGTGTATAAATTTACATGACGTGAACTTCATTTGTTTGCATGCTGCATTCATGCTTAGTTTTCACAATAAATATTTTTTTAATAAGACCTTAATCTAATTTGATAGCAAAGTGTGCAGACAGAAAGTACGTGTAGAATAAGGCTCACTTACTGCATGTATCAGAACTCTTCAAAACTATCATTCTTTATTATAGTTGATCATGTGTCTCCCTTCACATGTATTCCTATTTAATTGCAGAATGCTCATGCTCAAAACAGCAATGCACCAAGCTACATGGACGCTTTACTAAAACGGCTCTATAGTTGGCTAGAGATGAAATAACACGTCGCTAGGTATGAAATTGGGCGTGTCTATCGGTTGTTTTTGTTGTAGTGGTGTGGACGTGGCGCCTATTATTCCTGAAGGAAGGAAAATCTTTAGTACGAGGAATTAAATAGAGTATTTATAGTGGACTGTATTTGTAGCAATACAATATTGGAGTATATCATAAAAGAGAGTATTTTCCACAAAAATAAAAATAAAAGAGTATGGCCATATATGCCGCCGGCAAGGATTAATTATATAGTGATATTGTCATTCTTACTTTGTGTACATTCAAAGTGGGAGTATATAGAATGGAGTAATTTTTAAAGAGAGTGAACGCTCAAAGGAGTATATAGAATGGAGTATTTTTTATGAAATTAATGCATATGCAGTATGTTGTATTATGTTACGAAAGTATGGATTATTTTTAGTTTAGGAAAATATGGAGTGTAGTATGTTGTATATATTCTGTTAAGAACGTATGAAGTATTTTCCTTTCAAGAAAGTATGGAGTATGTAGTATGTTGTATCTTGTTAAGAAAGTATGGAGTATATTCCTTCTAAGAAAGTATGAAGTATAGAATATTTCACTAATCTAGGACATGTAATCAGAGTATTAAGTATATAATATACTATTATTTCAATGAAAGAATGGAGTATATAATATACTACTATTCTATAGGAATATGTACTTTGTAGAATGGAGTATATAATATACTACTATTTTATAGGAATATATATGTACTTTGTAGAGTATGTACTGGGTATTTAGTATGGAGTATCTCTAAAAAGGAGTATAAAGTATGGAGTATGTCCAAATAAGGAGTATATTTTCCAAAATAAAGAGTATCTTCCTACAAAAAATAGATATGCTAAGAGGAGTATCTCAATAAAAAGAAGTAAGTACATCTTGATACTGACCAAATATACTAGAGTATGCATGTGTTTGTTCTATTCTGTTTTCACGTACAAGTACAAGATTGCAAAAATGAAAAATCTGCCAAGATACTACATCTTCAAGCAACTGTAACTACTAGCTAGAACATCAGTCGGCTAGAAGAGACAACATGGGAACAAAACTTTAACACATGGCTTTCTTGGACTTTGTGATGATGCTTTCTCATGCACGTGTGTATACTGATATGTAACTAGAGAATTGGATTGGGACTCGTGTAGTGCTAGACGTGATGATAGCTGGGGTGGACACGTCCAAGATCATATAGGGTCGATGTAGCAGGCAGTGGTGAGCTCTTCAACGGCGGCAGTGGCGGCCGTGGTGGAGAGCGCATGTTGACAGCGGCTGGTTGAGCATGCGGTATGTTTAGTATAATAGTAGTTCCATACATCATCGTAGGAAGCCACCAATCACATAGGAGCGGCCGGCCGGCCGTGGCGACGGCTCCACAGTGGTGACGCCATGACACCGGCATACAGTCCGAGAAGAAATTACTGTACGAAGATGGTCTCTTCCTGTGACTGCGCACTTGGTCGGCTTGCGGTCGCCATGCTCGTTGTTCCTTATAATCACATCTGGATCTTCGTAATCACGCTGCGACACTCATGCAAGAACTGCACCAGGTAGCTGCGTGCAAAGGCAGTCCATCATAGGTGCATGCCCATGCTCTAGATCAACGATGAATTCATATTAGATAAGAAACAAATCAGGAAGAGACTAGAAGATTTTGTTTGCCTGATGAATACCTTGCGACATGCATCCATGCTCCTAATCCTAATCGGCTGCAATTGCTGGCGAGTTGGCGACTGCCGTAACAAAATTTAGTTGCGCCATTATCGAATCCATTGATCTCCTAATGGTGAGATGCCACGAAATGTCCTGCATGCCTGCTGTTGTGAGGTGATTAAATAATATCCTTGCATGATAGTCGGAACTGTACGGGCGCTTTCTCTTATCGGGCGAAGTGGAAAAAGAGAGCCTATTTTCACAACCAACCCGTTAATCAATAGCCACACCAGAGATGAGATCGGACGGCGCTGAGAACAGAGGTAACTACCACTATATGGTAGTGTGTGTGTGTGTATATATATATATATAGGGAAGATGCATCCTACTACCGGGTGTAGCTACACCCGTTTCTCATATACTATCATGTGGTAGTATATACTCTACTTTATTATTTTTAGTATGTTCATATAATATATCTAAGATACTCCCAAGTGATTTGTATGATAAAATTGCAAGTGAGCTCATAATTTTATTGTATTTGTGAAATACGTACATATTTGTACGTGAAATAGAGTATGCGCAAAATATGATACATACTACCAAAAAAGTAGTATATATACTATCTAAACATTCTTATATACTACATACTACGCGTACATACTCTCCGATATGATAGATACTACCTAAAACGTATGAAACATAAGTGGGAGTAACTACACCCGGTAGTAGGGAAAATTTAT
>NC_041383.1:111945504-111948956 GCF_002162155.2 Triticum dicoccoides
ATATATATATATATATATATATATATATATATATATATATATATATATATATATATATATATATATAGAGAGAGAGAGAGAGAGAGAGAGAGAGATACCCGATCGATAATAGGGATGTTCAATAATTGAACTAGCGTTGGATAGGCCCGCTTATAAGATACCGTGAGAGCAACTTAGGGATTGAGGTGCGGCTGGAGGATAAATTTATTGGAAATATGCTCTAGAGGCAATACTATTGTATTATTATATTTCTATTTTCATAATTAAGAGTTTATATTTCATGTAACTGCTATGATTCTGAAATATGTGATTCAGTGGAAAACTCATATGCACGTGTGGAATGATAAATGTTAAAAGAATAGGTTCCTAGTGTTACCTCTAAGACTGGCTCAAGTGTTGTTGGTTATCATGTTTTCCAAATCTTAGCATATCGTTAAGTGTAACAATAGTACTAAAAACAACATTGAGAGTATGACGTTAGAAGAACGATCATATTGAATCGACCCAAAACTTGTTTGTTATGCATTGAGATAATATCATAATATCGTCTGAAATCAATTGTTATAACATAGAGTGTTAACATGTGTTTTAGTTTCTGAGACCATGAGAGTATTGTTTTCACTTTCTATCGTACGGTGGATTTTGGGGTTGCTCAAACTACATCTGTAACTACGTGATCATAACAACAACTTACAGGTTCATCGGAAAGTTTGACAAGGGACTGGATTGCTCGAGAGTGGGATCTGCTTCCCGACGATGGAGAGATATTCATAGGGCCCTCTCAGTGTGACGGCATCCATCATCATCATCATCATCTGGCAAGACATAGGTGACTACTTCACGGGGATGCCGGAACATTTTAACAAGAAAGGGAAAAAACCAGCAACGAGATCAACGGTATAGTGAACATGTGTATGACTCGGGAGGATACCGATGAATCCCGGGTTTTGTAAAGTATCGAAGAAAAGAGAACATCACATGATAACCAAAGGTTCACTCGAATGTCATTCGTGTAATCATAGGGATCGATATGGACATCCGCGGTTCCGCTATCGGTCATTGAACGAAGGGGTTTCGTTCATGTCTATGATTTACCAAAACTACGGGGTCACAAGCTTAAGGTAATGACGATTTGCTGAATGTTAGTAGGACAAGAGTATCGAGGATTCATTTGTGGAATTATTTCATTACTATTTGTAATAGTTTCAAGAGGAATCGGAAGCGTTTTGGGGTCACTGAAACGATTTTGATGTTTGTCGGGCAATAGCGGGTATTACCAATAAATATATATAGCTGGGAAATGTTTCTGGTGATATTAAAGGCTCTAGGAATTGTTAGAGGACTTTTCCACTTAATTTAATATCAACGGGCTGCCCCCTTTCCTGGGGGGGGGGGGGGGTGGAGTGGGGGAGGAGTCCAACTCCTCCCCCCTTGGCCGGCACCACAAGGAGAGGGTCTTTCCCTCCTTGGTGGCTGACCCTCCTTCCTCATCTAGCCTATCGATAATGCTTCATCTACGGGAAGCTACATAACAGTTTACGTAATCTTCCTAAAATAGTTCTCTCATTCCCTGATTTTCAGGTGGGTGGGGCCCCTTTCTCCCCCTTCTCCAAACGGTATTGTCCATGTGGCCTTTTACGTGAACACGTAACTTTTTTACGTAGATGTAGCATTACTCCTAGACTATATATACTTGAGGTATTGGCCCTATTATCCACACAAGTTTTGGAGGCTCGTCAAGTTCGTCTAGTTCTAGTTCTAGTTGACCCTAGTTGACTAATTAGAGCTAGACATAGTTCCTTTAATCCTTATAATTAGAAACCCGATGTGGTTCTAATCTCCTTCCTCTAATTCTCTGGTGACGATTATCTCTGGACGACAAAGCGCTATCGGATTGT
The DNA here is from genome assembly GCF_002162155.2 of Triticum dicoccoides. Lineage (NCBI taxonomy): Eukaryota > Viridiplantae > Streptophyta > Magnoliopsida > Poales > Poaceae > Triticum > Triticum dicoccoides. The sequence continues at coordinate 111,947,403 of NC_041383.1, forward strand.
GAATACCATATGCTTGCAACCAAGTAGAGAGGTCATGCTTTCAGTCTTCCGTTTGAGGGATTTTTCGAGGGCGGTTTGCGGGATAATCATCAATGGTCCGAGGAGCTCGAAGTACAATCTATACCGACTCATCTACTTCAGCTGCTCTCCGGAGTCGGTGACGATCATTGATCCAAACCTTATATGCATCTTCGTATTGTTCCTGGGTGATCCTAGAGCGAATTGTTTTTTCTACTATGTTTGCCAACCAAGTAATCTCCTCCTGTAAAACTTTTGAGAGATCGGTTAGGTGTGCTTTAGAGAAGGATAAATGGATCTATCCTCCTCTAAAGCTTTATTGGGGATCCTTTAGAGTTGCTATTAGCCCTTGGGGAGTATGGACTCATCGCGACCCCCTGGTCTCTTCCCATTACCATTTGAATTGGGTATGGCGTGATCTACGTATCCTCCAGTGAAGAGGGCATAGGCACCTATACCTTTGACATGGTTAACCACAAGTCCACAACTGGTCACGGGTTGGGAGCTGGGCAATGCCCTTCCATGGCAAAACAGATTATGTCCCTGGGCTCAAGCTTTGGTTCGCTCTCTCTTGTGCTCTTGATATCCCTGCCGTGGATTTTGAGTTGCCGCCTGATTTGATGTGTAGTCCTTCTAGAAGAAATATAAGATCGCCTAGCTCCCAGCGAACTTATATTTCTTTACAGTCGGAGTACTTGGGATTACCCCCACCTGCTTGATGAGACTCCATACATGCGCCAGCTGGTTAACCTTGGCTTAGGTAAGTTCCGCGTCGTCTGCTTCTTCAAGACCTTGAAAACCAAATATGTGGAAGAAAATATCGAAGATGAGTATAAGACCTTGAAAACCAAATATGTGGAAGAAAATATTGAAGATGGGTCTAGTGTATGATCACTGGTTGGAGGTGCGCCGCTGCAACAACGGCGCAGTTACTAATCGGATGATCAAACACATGTTTAAATGTTACAACTTTGGAAGATTTGGCATCTACAACATCCTCTGAATCTTTTGGAAGCTCCTCAAGACTGATGCTTTTTTTAAGAATACACCATAGCATCTTCGTATGGCTTTGATACCTTTTTATAATGTATTTGCACTACATTATTATATGATGTAACTTTGATGGTGTGTTTAATATTTTTGGTAGCATGTGTACCCTGAGATAAGGTAGCATGTTCTTTATCTGTTTCAGTTTAAGGGGCCCTATTGTATTTTGGTCAAACTTTGACCGAAAATTTAACCTAAGTCATACACCCTCCGATTCACAATATAGTGCATATATTAGCCTTTTAGGAAGTCAAAGGATGAAGTGGCAACCCAATAAACTCTACCTAATAATAAAGGGGTTATTGCTTCTGGTCGTCCATCATAAGATTACCCCCGAAGTTGCCATAAATTACTCACTATGCCACCCATAAGTAAAGAAAGCGATTCAATGTTTTTTAAATCGCTGGCATATTTGGTTCTTATATAGCCTGATACACTCATACATCACAAGCGCAAAACCTGCGCAATGGCTAAAGCCTTAGCCTTCCG
>NC_041383.1:111949159-111990179 GCF_002162155.2 Triticum dicoccoides
CAAGCCCGGCATGCGGGTAATATGCCGGTCGACGCCCCCCCCTTTTTTTTTGCTTTTTCCTTTCTCATTTTTCTTTCTGGTTTTTCTTCTTTAAATTAATCCAGGATTTCCAAAAAATATAAATTTCAAAAGTCGTGAGTACTGAAAAATATATAGGTAAATCATAAAATGTTTTTCTCCTATATATAGCAGGCCCTGCACGCGGTAATGGCCCGGCCCATATGCCGGTCGTAACGCCCCCAATTTTTTTCCTTTTTCCTTTCTCATTTTTGTTTCAGTTTTTCTTCTTTAAATTAATCCGGGACTTCCAAAAATTCCAAATTTCAAAAAGTTGTGAGTACTGAAAAATATATAGATAAATCATAAAATGTTTGTGAATTCAAAAAACATTCGGGAAATCAAAAAATGTTCGTGATTTCAAAAAACTGTTCGCATATTATAAAAAAAACCACGATTACAAATAAATCGTTATAAAATGTTCATGATTTTTAAAATGTGATAGTGTATTCAAAACATATTCGGGAATTTGAAAACAATATCCATAAAATTTTAGAAAATGTTCACAAAAATTAAAACCGATTCATAAATAATGAACAAAACGAACCATCACTTAGGTAACGGTTTTATTGGGGGATTTGTAGAGGTCGTTTTATGATTTTTTTATTTAGTTCCTCACGCATATGGTAAAAAAAGGTTTTCGTGTTCTGTACAACGCTGAGCCCCCCAAAAAATGACACAGCTTCCTATGGGTTAGTTTTTGTAAGCTATATGAAAAACACCGCTATTCTGGTACCATAGATTTACTGGTTATGGAAAACACCGCTATGTTAGGTCAAGGCGAGACACATCATTCATCAGTCTAGCTCAAGCAGGGGTCCATCAATGTAGTTTGCTCAACAAAAAAATATTTTGTTGTGGCGTCTTTGGAAATCAAGTCATGATGAGACCATCACATTTCGGTTTTTGAAATGACTTTTTAAAAGTCCCTTCTCATCATGACATTACTCAGACATAGTTTGTGAAATGACATATTAAAAATCCTTATCTCATCCTGGCATTTGATTCAGACTTTTTTTTATCTCTACAACATCTGTATAATTTGATTGTTTTTCTCCGGTTGTAACGCACGGGCATATTTGCTAGTTTATATCATAGAAGTATGTTATACATCACGAAAAGCTGCTCGTTGATAGTTGCAACACATGGCCTTCATGCCTTTGCACGGGACCATTGACATACATATATAACAAATAAGCCTGTTTTCACAAGCTTATGGTCCAAGAAAGCGTGCCTAAGTACATCATGGATTGTATATACTATACAATACATGATGTTATATATAATATGGCCGTTGCTAGCCTTATTGATGGCAGATATATGACCATTTTTTCATCGATTAATTCACCTTGGAGCAGCTGAGCCTGACCTGGCCCTGAGAGCCAGTCAACGGGCTGAGGTTCCCCATCTTCACCATGGCCGAGGCGAAGGCGCTGCTGAACGCCGCTGGGTTGCTTGCGAAGTTGTTGACGATGTTGTCGGTGCCGCCGCCGGTGCCGGTGAATAGCACCTGGTCGGAGTGCAGGAGCCCCTTCTGGGACTTGAGGTTGCTGTAGTAAGCGTTGTCAAAGGAGTATGGGGTCGACACGTCCAGATTGGCCAGGTTGCGGTTGCCGGAGCCGGTCGGCTGGGGGCAGTTGGCTTTGAGCGACGTCGCAAAGCCGGAGTTGATGTTGGTCTCGTTGTAGAGTCTGTCCCTGAAGTTTTGGCACTGTGCCTGCCCGATGGTGTGGGCGCCGGAGAGGGCGACCATGTCGGTAACGGTGAAGCCCTTGGCGCCGAAGGACTGTGTGAGGTTGACGAGGTCGAAGAATGGGGGAGGTAGCTCGTTGTTCGCCGCCGCTTCGTTTGCGTTGGTGGAGTCCCTCCTCCCAAGAGGAACCGTCCACGACGGCCCTCCCAACTGCACGCACCAGAGGAGAATTTTTTTCCAGGGTGAGCAAATTAGCCGGTCTACTTGGTGGTGATCACGCCATGACACAGGTTGGAGGTCTTACGGCGACGACGGAGTCGCGGGCGGCGACGGTGAGGATGTCAGCGCAGGAGACGGTCTGCTTGCACATGGTCTCGAGCTGCGCCTTGATGCTGTCGATGACTTCGAAGCCTCGCAGCGACATCACGTTCGGGATGGCGTTTTGTTCCATGCCAGACAGCAGAACAGACGCGTCACAACCCTGCTCATGTAGTTAAGCATGCATGGTCAAGAACTCAAGACTCAAGAAGCATGCGTGCAATGAAAACAGGGAACGTGCCGGCGATCAGGATATATATTTGAAGAGCTTACTTGGACGAAGCAGTCGTGGAAGTGCAGCCGGAGCAGCGACGCGCCCATGCGGTTCTCCTTGTTCACGGCGGCCGTCACGGCGGCCTTGATAGTGGCCAGAGCGTTCGGGCACGTCGTTTGGTAGAACGTCGGCGACAGCTGCGCCGACGCCGTCATGGCCAGGCACAAGAGCAACACGGCTGATAGAGACGAAGTAGAGGCCATGGCTTCTTGCTAGCGAACGTCTAGTGAGGGACACAAGGTTAATTGTGATAGGAAGAGACACTTGTACTGGATGCAATGCAATGCTCTGCATTCCATGCAGATATATATAGCCGCACGCAGGCTTGGGCATTTCCGGCACATGGTGATTGTGGTGGCCACTGGCCAGTGCCCACATCCGCCATTGGCGTGCAAATTTTTCCTCTTTTACGGGGCCGTTATGGTGCATGCAAGGAATATAATACTGCAAAGTCACAATCATTAGCGGGATATTCAGGCGACTAAGTTCTTCTAGGAGTATGATAGGGCATTCGAGCACGAGCTAGAGCTAGAATATAGCTTGACGTGTGTGCAGTTTGTTTTGTACTAACTCATGGGTGAGTGAGTACTGTGCTATTTTTCTGCTATGATTCTGTGACTCGCCGCGGTTCATGGCCAGATATGAGCCTCAAATTGAGCGCGAAACATGACCATGCATGGTTCTTCGTGCAGTGCACCTACGTGGTGCACTGGTACTTTTGCTAGTATTTTAATGTATGTGATATAAGTCTCAGGAAATGTATGTGGTATTCCACTATCCATCGATCATGGGCTGGATTTTTGCTGATTGTTGAAGCAGGTGGCTGGTCGTGCAAATCATTCATCTATCTTTCTCCATCGTCATTCAAATTTCAGTAGGATAAGAGGGTTGGGGTACTCTGAATCCAAGATATTTAAGTCAACAAGTGAGCATTTTATGCACGCGAGCAAAGGAAAACAAATAGTTACAGAGACGTGGACACATTCAGAAGAGAAAGAATTAATAATAATGCATGTGGACCGAGCCATGCATTCAGGCTGGGATTGCTCTTGGCTCGCGACCATACATGGACTGATAGCTGATTTCATTAATCAAATGACCACGACGCATGCTAGTGGCCGGAGAGCGAACTGTGCAGACTACTAGTCTGCAGATAGGGATGCAGCATGTGTCTAGTCGTGTTTTGTTGACTGGGTCGAAGAGTTCCTGCTTGGCGGTTCTTTTTCGGGGATGAGCTGCACAGTACAATTAAACCAATAATACTACACACACGGACTAATACAAGCGTTTTACTCAATTTTCCAAAACCATAACTCTCTCCCCACCTGATTTTCAGGGGGTGGGCCCCTTCCCACCCGTTTAATCCAATCTCAAACCTCCACGTTAGCAGCTCCATGAAACCCCTAAAAAACATCACATGAGACCTCCTCCAACGCAAAGTTGCTAAGATAGGATATTAAGTGCATTAAATACCTTAACAACTCAACTTCCCAATGCATAGGTGCTTAACTTGTTGTTGCTAGGCATACTTTATTTAATGAGTTAACATCTAAAGTCTTTCATCCATTGGTCAAGTTGTTTTATTTAAGTGGTCTGCCTAGGTTCACGCGCTTGGCATTGGTTCTTTCTGGGGTCATCAAAGTGCTCTTTCTCCTCCTTAATTGTTGTGCCATGTCATTTTTTTGCTTATGTGGTATGCTTAGCACCTGTCCACCGTGAAACACTGGGAAGGGCCTGAGTCTAGCATTGCTCCAATTAAACGGTGGAAGAATTAAGTTGATTGTATGGGCCAAATTTGGTTGGCCTAGTCGCATTCAGTATTTTAATTTAAACAGTTTTGTACATGAAGAAAGGACCTGATGGATATCCGATGGCATGGATACCCATTGGGTATGGGCATTGGGCATATTTTTGGCTAAATCATTGTTTTGATCTTGTCAGGAAACTTTAGCACGTTCCGAACCCTTTCAGATTTTTTATAGCATGATCTGACAATTTTGATAACGCCAAGGCTTGTAGTGTTTTTGCTCCATCTAGACACGCCAAACTTGCCGGCGTTTCTTCCCTGAAGAGATAAGTGGTTGTGGCACGCGTAACTAGAAATGCCCCAAGCCTTGATGTTTCTTCTCAGGGCAGAAACGCCAGGGCCTATGGTGTTTCCAGTAAGGTGCCACAATTTGGCGTTTCTGCCCTACCACATAGTAGGTCAATGGCTACTCGACCAGGTCATGCAGGATAGAAATGCTGACAAGTTTGGCGTGTCTAGGTGCGACAGAAACGCCAGAAGCCTTGGCATTGAATAAAAGGGTCAAATCGTGCTAAAAAATCTGAAAGGGGTTCAGATCATGCTAAAGTTTCATGACAAGGTCAAAATAATGATTTTGGCCCATATTTTCTACCCATGGATATCTTCGTGGGTATCGTTATGAATTTGGTATTGCTCGACCCGTGTAAACCCAATCTATTTCCATCGATCGTTTGAACCAACTTACTACAAAGAACCACACACACACGCACAAATGATTAGGACAGCTACAAGAACTTGTGGAGTTGGCCGACCTATACCAGGAACCTAGTGGGTACGTATCTGGAAAGCAAGTAGTGCCTAAGGAAACACGGAGGAGAAGGAGTGTGATCGAAAGAAGCTAAGTCATTAAGGAGGAGCGGAATAGAACTAGGTAGTGTTGGGGAACGCAGTAATTTCAAAAAAATTCCTACGCACACGCAAGATCATGGTGATGGCATAGCAACAAGAGGGGAGAGTGTTGTCCACGTACCCTCGTAGACCGTAAGCGAAAGCGTTAGCACAACGCGGTTGATGTAGTCGTACGTCTTCACGATCCGACCGATCCAAGCACCGAACGTAGGGCACCTCCGAGTTCAGCACACGTTCAGCTCGATGACGATCCCCGGGCTCCGATCCAGCAAAGCTTCGGGGATGAGTTCCGTCAGCACGACGGCGTGGTGACGATGATGATGTTCTACCGGCGCAGGGCTTCGCCTAAACTCCGCGACGATATGACCGAGGTGGAATATGGTGGAGGGGGGCACCGCACACGGCTAAGGAACGATCCGTAGATCAGCTTGTGTTCTCCTGGGGTGCCCCCTGCCCCCGTATATAAAGGAGGGAGGGGGAGGTGCGGCCGGCCTAGGAGGGGGCGCGCCAAGGGGAGTCCTACTCCCACCGGGAGTAGGACTCCCTCCTTCCTTGTTGGAGTAGGAGAAAGGGAAAGAGGGGGAGAGGGAAAAGGAAAAGGGGGCTGCACCCCTTGTCCAATTCGGACCAGAGGGGGGGCGCAGGCCTCTTTCCTTTTGGCCTCTCTCCTCTATTCCCGTATAGCCCAATAAGGCCCATATACTCCCCGGCGAATTCCCGTAACTCTCCGGTACTCCGAAAAATACCCGAATCACTCGGAACCTTTCCGAACTCCGAATATAGTCGTCCAATATATCGATCTTTACGTCTTGACCATTTCGAGACTCCTCGTCATGTCCCCGATCTCATCAGGGACTCCGAACTCCTTCGGTACATCAAAACTCGTAAACTCATAATATAACTGTCATCGAAACCTTAAGCGTGCGGACCCTACGGGTTCGAGAACTATGTAGACATGACCTAGAACTATTCTTGGTCAATAACCAATAGCGGAACCTGGATGCCCATATTGGCTCCTACATATTCTACGAAGATCTTTATCGGTCAAACCGCATAACAACATACTTTGTTCCCTTTGTCATCGGTATGTTACTTGCCCGAGATTTGATCGTCGGTATCCAATACCTAGTTCAATCTCGTTACCGGCAAGTCTCTTTACTCATTACGTAATGCATCATCCCGTAACCAACTCATTGGTCACATTGCTTGCAAGGCTTGTAGTGATGTGCATTACCGAGAGGGCCCAGAGATACCTCTCCGACAATCGGAGTGACAAAACCTAATCTCGAAATACGCCAACCCAACATGTACCTTTGGAGACACCTATAGTACTCCTTTATAATCACCCAGTTACATTGTGACGTTTGGTAGCACCCAAAGTGTTCCTCCGGTAAACGGGAGTTGCATAATCTCATAGTTACAGGAACATGTATAAGTCATGAAGAAAGCAATAGCAACATACTAAACGATCAAGTGCTAAGCTAACGGAATGGGTCAAATCAATCACATCATTCTCCTAATGATGTGATCCCGTTAATCAAATGACAACTCTTTTGTCTATGGTTAGGAAACATAACCATCTTTGATAAACGAGCTAGTCAAGTAGAGGCATACTAGTGACACTATGTTTGTCTATGTATTCACACATGTATTATGTTTCCGGTTAATACAATTCAAGCATGAATAATAAACATTTATCATGTAATAAGGAAATAAATAATAACTTTATTATTGCCTCTAGGGCATATTTCCTTCAGTCTCCCACTTGTACTAGAGTCAATAATCAAGTTCACATTACCATGTGATTTAACACCTATATTCACATCTGTATGTGATTAATACCCATAGTTCACATCGTCATGGGATCAACACCCAAAGGGTTTACTAGAGTCAATAATCTAGTTCACATAGCTATGTGATTAACACCCAAAAGAGTACTAAGGTATGATCATGTTTTGCTCATGAGAGAAGTTTAGCCAACGAGTCTGTCACATTCAGAGCCGTATGTATTTTGCAAATATTCTATGTCTTCAATGCTATGCATGGAGCTACTCTAGCTAATTGCTCCCACTTTTAATATGTATCCAGATTGAGACTTAGAGTCATCTGGATCAATATAAAAGTTTGCATCGATGTAACTTTTACGACGAACTCTTTTATCACCTCCATAATCGAGAAACATATCCTTATTCTACTAAGGATAATTTTGACCAATGTCCAGTGATCTACTCCTAGATCACTATTGTACTTCCTTGCCAAACCAGGGCAGAGTTTACAATAGGTCTGGTCCATAGCATGGCATACTTTTATAGAACCTATGACTGATGCATAGGGAATGACTTTCATTCTCTTTCTATTTTCTGCCTTGGTCGGGTCTTGAGTCTTACTCAATTTCACACATTTGCAACACAGGCAAGAACTCTTTCTTTGACTGTTCTATTTTAAACTATTTCAAAATCTTGACAAGGTATGTACTTATTGAAAAACTTATCAAGCGTCTTGATCTATCTCAATAGATCTTGATGCTCAATACGCAAGTAGCTTTACTGAGGTCTTTCTTTTAAAGAACTCCTTTCAAATACTCCTTTATGCTTTCCAGAAAAATTCTACATCATTTCTGATCAACAATATGTTACTCACATATATTTATCAGAAAGGCAGTAGTGCTCCCACTCACTTTATTGTAAATACAAGCTTCACCGTAAGTCTGTATAGAACTATATGCTTTGATCAACTTATCAAAGCGTATATTCCAACTCTGAGATGCTTGCACCAGTCCATAGATGGATCGCTGGAGCTTGCACATTTTGTTAGCACCGTTAGGATTGACAAAACCTTCTGGTTGCATCATATACAACTCTTCTTTAATAAATTCATTAAAGAATGCATTTTTGACATCCATTTGCCAGATTTCATAACATGTGACAATTGCTAACATGATTTGGACAGACTTAAGCATCGCTACAGTTGAGAAAATCTCATTGTAGTCAACACCTTGAACTTGTCGAAAACCTTTTTGTGACAAGTCGAGCTTTGTAGATAGTAACACTACTATCAGTGTCTGTCTTCCTCTTGAAGATCCATTTATTCTTAATGGCTTGCCGATCATCGGGCAAGTCAACCAAAGTCCATACTTTGTTCTCATACATGGATCCCATCTCAAATTTCATGGCCTCTAGCCATTTTGCGGAATCTAGGCTCATCATCGCTTCCTCATAGTTCGTAGGTTCATCATGGTCAAGTAACATGACTTCCAGAATAGGATTACCGTACCACTCTGGTGCGGATCTTACTCTGGTAGACCTACGAGGTTCGGTAGTAACTTGATCTGAAGCTTCATGATCATCATCATTAACTTCCTCACTAATCGGTGTAGGCATCACTAGAACTGATTTATGTGATGAACTACTTTCCAATTTGGGAGAAGGTACAATTACCTTATCAAGTTCTACTTTCCTCCCACTCACTTCTTTCGAGAGAAACTCCTTCTCTAGAAAGGATACATCTTAGCAACGAATCTTGCTTTCGGATCTGTGATAGAAGGTGTACCCAATAGTTACCTTTGGGTATTCTATGAAGACGCACTTCTCCGATTTGGGTTCGAGCTTATCAGGTGAAAACTTTTTCACATAAGCATCGCAGCCCCAAACTTTAAGAAACGACAACTTTGGTTTCTCGCCAAACCACACTTCATAAAGCGTCGTCTCAACGGATTTTGATGGTGCCCTTTTTTAAGTGAATGCAACTGTCTCTAATGCATAACCCCAAAACGATAGTGGTAAATTGGTAAGATACATCATAGATCGCACTATATCCAATAAAGTACTGTTATGACATTCAGACACACCATTAAGCTGTGGTGTTCCAGGTGGCATGAGTTTGTGAAACTATTCCACATTGTTTTAATTGAAGACCAAACTCGTAACTCAAATATTTGTCTCCGCGATCAAATTGCAGAAACTTTATTTTCTTGTTACGCTCATTCTCCACATCACTCTGAAATTCTTTGAACCTTTCAACTATTTCAGACTTATGTTTCATCAAGTAGGTATACCCATATCTGCTCAAATCATCTTGTGAAGGTCAGAAAATAACGATACTTGCCACGAGCATCAACACTCATTGGATCGCATACATCGGTATGTATTATTTCCAATAAGTCAGTAGATCGTTCAATTGTTCCGGAGAACGGAGTTTTAGTCATCTTGCCCAAAAGGCACGGTTCGCAAGCATCAAATGATTCATAACCAAGTGATTCCAAAAATCCATCTTTATGGAGTTTCTTCATGCGCTTTACACCGATATGACCCAAACGGCAGTGCCACAAATAAGTTGCACTATCATTATCAACTTTGCATCTTTTGGCATCAATATTATGAATATGTGTATTACTACGATCGAGATCCAACAAACTATTTTCATTGGGTGTATGACCATCGAAGGTTTTATTCATGTAAATAGAACAACAATTATTCTTTGACTTTAAATGAATAACCGTATCGCAATAAACATGATCAAATCATATTCATGCTCAAAGCAAACGCCAAATAACATTTATTTAGGTTTAACACTAATCCCGAAAGTATAGGGAGTGTGCGATGATGATCATATCAATCTTGGAACCACTTCCAACACACATCGTCACTTCACCTCAACTAGTCTCTGTTTATTCTGTAACTCCTGTTTCGAGTTACTAATATTTAGCAACCGAACAAGTATCAAATACTCAGGGGCTACTATAAACACTAGTAAGGTACACATCAATAACCTGTATATCAAATATACCCTTGTTCACTTTGTCATCCTTCTTATCCACCAAATATTCAGGGCATTGCCACTTCCAGTGACCATTTCCTTTTGCAGTATAATCATTCAGTTTCAGGCTTTGGTCCAGCTTTGGGCTTCTTCGCGGGAGTGACAACTTGCTTTCCATTCTACTTGAAGTTTCCCTTTCTTTTCCTTTGCCCTTTTCTTGAAACTAGTGGTCTTGTCAATCATCAACATTTGATGCTCTTTCTTGATTTCTACCTTCATCGATTTCAACATCACGAAGAGCTTGGGAATCACTTTCGTCATCCCTTGCATATTATAGTTCATCATGAAGTTCTACTAACTTGGTGATGGTGACTAGAGAATTCTGTCAATCACTATCTTATCTGGAAGACTAACTCCCACTTGATTCAAGCGATTGAAGTACCCAGACAATCTGAGCACATGCTCACTAGTTGAGCGATTCTCCTCCATCTTTTAGCTATAGAACTTGTTAGAGACTTCATATCTCTCAACTTGGGTATTTGCTGGAAATATTAACTTCAACTCCTGGAACATCTCATATGGTCCATGACATTCAAAACGTCTTTGAAGTGCCGATTCTAAGCCGTTAAGCATGGTGCACTAAACTATCAAGTAGTCATCATATTGAGCTAGCCAAACATTCATAACATCTGCATCTGCTCCTGCAATAGGTCTGTCACCTAGCGGTGCATCAAGGACATAATTTTTCTATGCAGCAATAAGGATAAACCTCAGATCACAGACCAAGTCCGCATCATTGCTACTAACATTTTTCAACTTAGTTTTTCTCTAGGAACACATATAAAAACATAGGGAAGCAAAAACATAGGGAAGCAACAACGCGAGCTATTGATCTACAACATAATTTGCAAAATACTACCAGGACTAAGTTCATGATAAATTAAAGTTCAATTAATCATATTACTTAAGAACTCCCACTTAGACAGACATCTCTCTAGTCATCTAAGTGATCACGTGATCCAAATCAACTAAACCATGTCCGATCGTCACATGAGATGGAGTAGTTTCAATGGTGAACATCATTATGTTGATCATATCTACTACATGATTCACGCTCGACCTTTCGGTCTCCATGTTTCGAGGCCATATCTGTATATGCTAGGCTCGTCAAGTTTAACCCGAGTATTCCGCGTGTGCAACTGTTTTGCACCTGTTGTATTTGAATGTAGAGCCTATCACACTCGATCATCACGTGGTGTCTCAGCACGAAGAACTTTCGCAACGGTGCATACTCAGGAAGAACACTTCTTGATAATTAGTGAGAGATCATCTTAAAATGCTACCGTCAATCAAAGCAAGATAAGATGCATAAAGGATAAACATCACATGCAATCAATATAAGTGATATGATATGGCCATCATCATCTTGTGCTTGTGATCTCCATCTTCGAAGCACCGTCGTGATCACCATCGTCACCGGCCCGACACCTTGATCTCCATCGTAGCATCGTTGTCATTACGCCATCTATTGCTTCTACGACTATCGCTACCGCTTAGTGATAAAGTAAAGCAATTACAGGGCGTTTGCATTTCATACAATAAAGCGATAACCATATGGCTCCTGCCAGTTGCCGATAACTTCGGTTACAAAACATGATCATCTCATATAATAAAATATAGCATCACATCTTGACCATATCACATCACAACATGCCCTGCTGAAAGGACATGCGGTGCCCCCATGTGTGGTTTTGGTAATTAATGACAATCTCTATGGACTAATGGTTGCCTTGAGTTATATTTGAAGGGTTTGCCCATAGGCTTTTCTTGGAGTCCATTTGTTGGTTTCAATGAGAGTTTGTGATGACCAAGGTGCTATTAAGGAATTATCCAAAGAAGGCAAGCCATTTTCTTGGAAGGCAAGCCATTTTCTTTTGGTACCTTGTGCCATCATGAAACTTTGTTGAGAGCTTGGTTTGTTTGGAACCATCCTCTCTTTGGGAGTTTGACATCTTTAATTTAGTGTGTATCAATGGATATCTCATTCCTTGATGTATCTTTAATGATATCTTCCAAGTGATGATTTCTCCATTTGGTATCCTTTTCACTTGGCATTTCTTTGTCTTTTGGTATCGGTTCTTGAAAGTTTTGAGCATGCATATTTACTTCATGTATTCTATTTGGCATGCTTTCTTTCGTTGACCCAATATATAGGGGAAACTCCACCAAGTCTCAAATTGGATGAGATGTGCATGAAATTCATTTCCATATCTATATGCACATATTTATGTGGAGTTTGTCCTATGTATTGGTGTTTCTAACTATTTGATCCCAATGAGTTTGGGTACCGTTTAGTTTGTGTTGTTCTTGTACGAATGGTTGGAGATGCATTGGATGCTCGGCTCACTCACAAGGAAGGTGTTGTCACCATGTGCTTATTGGAGTTAAGCTAGGATGATCAATGAACTACTATCTACCTTCAATTGGTATCTACTACATCCTTCCAATGATATCTCGGTAACAAGTATCTATTCATGCTTTCTCCTCTTACATTCAACCTTGTGTAGGTTGCATCTTGGCATGATATTCATTTCATATCTTGTGATACTTGTTTCCTTTCTCAAAGCATCCCAATGATGATATCTTGTTGCTAGTTGTGATTCCTTTGATGGATGTGTGTTTGGACTTCATTTATATACAATAAGACCATATCTAGCCATGTGCTATGCTTTCAAGAAAATATCTTATTGGTATATTTATGACTTCCTTGTGGATATCTTGTTCCTTCGTGTTGTAACTATTTCGGGTGTACATCCTTCTTTGTAGATATATATATCATCAAGATTTCGTCTACATAGAACCTTATACACTTGAGAGAAATTACATCTCTAGTTGATATCCTTTCTTTTACATCCACCTTGTCTTTCTTATGTTATTTCTTTGGTGGTTCCGTGAAAGCTTTTGCCTTGAGTGCGTGTCCTCTATCGTTGCATCTTGTTGCACTCTTGTGTGGTGAAGATTATTTTCCTCTTGCTTATCTTTACGAGGTTTTTGCCATCTTAATTGGTATCCCTCGTCTTGATGAGCCTCCCCTCGTTTATCTTCACCACGGGTTGTCACAAGTATAGGTTCTCTTTTGCTTATTAGTAAGCTTGTGAACCCATTTGCCAGTTGTGTGTGGGAATGATAGGCCTTGCACCGTGTGCCTCATTCTTTCAAGACTATGTTGATGCTCAATACTCATCCTAATTTTAGTCTTCTCAAGTGCTTCGCCATGACTCACACACATCATTTTGGTTGAGCCTATTCTTAAGTTGCCTCTTTTACATGTTGCTCAACCATGTGCTTGTTGCAAGCGCTAGGCTTTGTTTCCTATATGCTCACTTGCACTGGATGTGAATTTCTATTGATTTTGGGGGAGCTATGATCCTATTTTGTGCACTTTGTATTCAAATACAAAAATTATTATATGTGCACAAATCATGGGGAGCTTCTCTAGTTTCTTTAGAACACTCCTTTGCGCCTTTCATAATATCTTTATTCTTGTGGCATGTAGGATCATTGGTCTAGTTGGTTCAATCGATATCCGTTGATTGCTTGCTTCAATTGGTATCTTCTGATTGCTTGTGTCTCTCTTTGTTATGTCTTTGTGGCATATCTTTGTGTTGCAATCTTTGGGCATCAATATAGTTTTTCTTCCTCCAAGTATCGGCAGTTGGATATGTGTATTGCATTCCACTCTCTTGTTGAGAAATACACAATTTATGGAGGACCACAATTTATATTGGCCTTCTAAGCTTTTCGCCCATTTTGGCAATCGATGCCAATGGGGGAGAAGTTTCAGAGAGTTTTGTGGAGTAGCTTTGGTTTTTGTTTCCTTAGCATTTGCATCTCATTCGCATGCATTATTGGTTGGTGCATTGCATGGTGATGCATAATTCTTTGTATAAACTCTCTTGAAAGTGAATGGCATCAATTACCAAAATGGGGGAGATTGAAAGGACATGCGGTGCCCCCATGTGTGGTTTTGGTAATTAATGACAATCTCTATGGACTAATGGTTGCCTTGAGTTATATTTGAAGGGTTTGCCCATAGGCTTTTCTTGGAGTCCATTTGTTGGTTTCAATGAGAGTTTGTGATGACCAAGGTGCTATTAAGGAATTATCCAAAGACTGGTCATATGAGTGTTGAGCTTATTGCAAGCATGTCTTGAAGAAGAAGGTTGTGTGATCATTCATGTTTACCTTCAAGACATCATCCAAATGAAGAGAGTTGCAAAGATTCAAGGTTGATCAAGACTAAGTCAAGAGTGAATCAAGTTGATCAACTCACAAAGTGTAGAAGATGTACTGAGACGGATCAAGTGATCCCATGGTATGGTAAGCATTGTCCATTACACTTTATGTACTAACCCATGGTCTATGTGAGAGTTGTATGTGGGGTTAGGTACGTATCCATGGGCTTGCGTCAAGAGGAAGATACCATACAACCCATGGGAAGGATGACATCAAGTGGTGATTGTCATCAAGATTGCCGTGTGCAAGTTCAGGTGGAGCATCACGAAGAGATCAAGTGCTTGAATCTTTCCATCCATTATGGTGCCAATGGACTTGTGAAGATGTGCCGAAGAGTGGCTCACCCATAGTGAACTATGGGGGAGCAATCATCTAGTCTTCATCGAGCCAACGCAATCAAGAAAGGTGGCCCAACTTGAGGGAGTCAAGATCGTCTTCATCTAGCTCAAGTGGACCATGTGCAAGGCAAAGGTTTTCCCTTCATAGGTTTTCTATTTTACAGGTATTGTGGTGGTAGTTGGGAGACCGAGTTATAGGATCATTTGTCGTACTATCAAGGGGGCTCTCAAGTTGGTAGCTTGATCGTATCATTAGTAGAGAGCTCAAACCATTGCACCTTTGCATCATGTTTCTTGGTTCTTTTTTGGTTATCTTTGTGAGTCTTAGAGCTTATGGTCATCTTGATGACAAGCTTGACTTCATCGAAAATGGAGTTCGCATGCGTCTTCTATGATGTTTTCGGTGTTGGAGGTTTTACCGGTCTTATCCGATGAAGGGTTCTCACCATTTTCTTATGGGACTTTTCTCATTAGCTTATTCTTGATATTTCTATCAATATTGTGTTATCCCATGTCGTTAGCTTTCCAACAAACTTGGTTTCGTTGAATTCGGAGTCCGTTTGCAAAAGTTGTGCCTGTTTTGGTAAAGGCTCCAGCGGTACTACCGCGACTAGAGCGGATGTAATTTTTTACTACCGCTCCAGAGCGGTAGTACCGCGGTTCCTGAGCGGTAGTACCGCTCCAGAGTAGTACTACCGTGGCTCCTAAGCGGTAGTATCGCCCCGGACCAAAATCTCGTGTTTTCTCTCTCGTTTGGGCTGTTTTGGCCGTGCTAAGCGGTAGTACTGCTCCTCCAAGCGGTAGTACCGCTTGTGCACGACCTGAGCACATAACAGTTGGATTCGGGAGGTCCTATAAAAGGGGGTCTTCTTCCCCAATGAACCTAATCCCTTGAGCTCGTGTTCTTCCCCCATTGTTGACCTTCTTCGAGCTTGCTAACTCTCAATCCCTCCAATGATTCTTGCTAGTTCTTGAGGGAAAAGAGAGAGGAGATCTAGATCCATGTTTCCACCAATCACTTTCTCCTCTAAGTGAGGGGAACCTCTTGGATCTAGATCTTGGAGTTCTTCGTGTTCTTCTTTCGTTCTTCCTCTCATTTTCCTCCCTAGCATTAGTTGCTTTGGTGGGATTTGGGAGAGAAGGACTTGGGCACTCCGTGTGCCCTTGCCATTGTATTTGGTGCATCGGTTTGAGTTCTCCACGTGATACGTGGAAGTTACAAGTTGAGAAGCTTATTACTCTTGGGTGCTTGGTGCCCTTGAGCTTGTTCATCTTGGGTGCTTGGGCGCCCTAGACGGTTGGTGGTGTTCGGAGCTCAATCATTGTGGTGTAAAGCTCCGGGCAAGCATCGGGGTCTCCAATTAGGTTGTGGAGATCGCCCCGAGCAATTTGACGGGTACCGGTGACCGCCCCCAAGGGTTGCCAAAGTGTACGGGTTCGGTGATCGCCCCCAAGGGTCTCCATTTGTTCGGGTTCGGTGACCGCCCTCAAGGGTCCCTTAGTGGAATCACGGCATCTTGCATTGTGTGAGGGCGTGACGAGATTACGGTGGCCCTAGTGGCTTCTTGGGGAGCATTGTGCCTCCACACCGCTCCAAACGGAGATTAGCATCCGCAAGGGTGTGAACTTCGGGATACATCGTCGTCTCCGTGTGCCTCGGTTATCTCTTACCCGAGCCCTTTACTTGTGCACTTTACTTTGTGATAGCCATATTGTTCTTTTTCATATATCTTGCTATCACATAGTTGCTTATATTGCTTAGCATAAGTTGTTGGTGCACATAGGTGAGCCCAGTTGTTTTAGGTTTTGTGCTTGACAAATTAACCGCTAGATTTATTCCGCATTTGTTCAAGCCTAAACGTAATTATTTTAAAGCGCCTATTCACCCCCTCTAGGCGACATCCACGATCTTTCAATTGGTATCAGAGCCTCGTCTCTCTTTGTTAGGCTTAACCGCCTAGAGAGTAAAGATATCGACTAGGGGATTAGGATTCTCTGACACTCTTAATTTCGATGGCACAAATTTTGATGTTTGGGTAATTCGCATGCTTAATCTCTTTAGGGCCATGGACCCAAATTTAGAGCGAATTGTAGATATGAGTTTTTCTCCTCCAAAGGATCCCCAAAGATTATCTTTAGAGGATGAGAAAAACTCTTATCTCAATGCTCAAGCTTCTAATGTGCTTTTCGATGCTTTGAGCAATGTAGTTATATTTGAACTCATGCCGTTCCGGGATGCTCATGAGTTGTGGACAAAGCTTCAAGATAGATATGGTGTGTCCAAGATTTGTGGGGATGATTGTTCTCCCTCCACCTCCGGTCGTATATTCTTCTCAACTTCTTCTACTTCACCTACATGTGGTTTGTCACAAGGTAATGATATGGTGAGTAGTGTTGGTCATTGCAATGGTGATAGTATGCTTATTGTGGATGATCCTTCATCACTATATTATTGCAATGCTCCTTCTTTGGGCTTTAACACTTCGAGCACTCCAAATGTTTCACATGCTTGTGTTGATAGTCCTTTCATATCATGTATAAATTGCTTGACTAAATCGCATGATGATATGCTTGCTATGTCTTGTTGCCATGATAAAAATGCATCTATTTCCTCGAATTATTGTGCTAACAATGTAGAGGAAACCGAACACTCCATGGAACAAGATGTGGTGTTTAATGGTGCCTCAAGGGATCCTACATCATCATCTATTGCTTTTTGCCTTATGGCTAAGGCATCAAAGGTATCTCCTACTTTGTACCCCAATATGTCTCTTGATGATGATGTTGATGCTAATGATGATGAGGATAATGATGAAGAGAATGATAATGTTGCCTCCTTAAAAACTAAGGGGGAGATGATTTTTAAAGCTCTTCATAAAAATAAAATTGCTCGTTCCAACTTCATGGAAATTATGTCCATAGCCATTGAGGGCAAGAAATATATTGAGGAGTTGGAATCTCATCTCGAGGAGCATGAGGTCACCATTGAGAAAATGGAAGCTCATGGGCGTGATTACGCAAATGAGATCGCGGAGCTATCTCAAGCTCTTGAACATGAACAAACCACCTCCGAATCTCTTGAGGAGACTTTTGCTCTAGAATTATCTAGAGTGAGGGAATCTCATGATAGATCTCTTGAGGTGGCCAACGATTTCAAAACTAAAAATGCTAAGCTTGAAGTTTCTCATGCTAGACTCCTTGAGGATTTTGAGCACCTCGAAAATGGCTCAAGCGTCATCAAGGGTGAGATCATCAAACTCATCGAGTCTCATGCCCAACTTGAAGCTTATTATTTAAAAGAGCTTGCCAAGTTGCCTTCTCCTCTTGTTGTTAATGATGATGCTTGTGCTACTAATTCTATTACTTGTGAATCATCCATTTTGAAAGAGAATGTTGAGCTACGGGCTCAACATGAGGTGCTATCTAGCAATTATGGGAAATTGGAAGAAAGTCATGAAAAGCTCTCAAGCTCTCATGATGATCTTCTAGTATCCCATAGTGTGCTAAAGATATCTCAAGAGGCCATGATTGCTAAGGTAACATCTAGTGAGCCTCATGTGGATACTAGCACTACTTCTAGTCAAAATAGTATATTGTCATGTGCTAGTCCTTGTAATTCATCTACTCACAATGTTGGTACATCTTGTGATGAATTGCTTTCCTTGCCTTGTTGCTCTAACAATGAAGCTTATACTTCCTCTAGTACTTGTGTTGAGACTAACCATGTAGAGGAAATCAAAGAGCTCAAGGCCCAAGTCACTTCTTTGAAGAAAGACTTGGAAAAGTGTCATGAAGGGAAGGCCACACTCAACAATATCTTGAGTGTGCAAAAATCCCCCAATGACAAAGGTGGACTTGGATTCAACTCCAACAAGAAGAAGAAGTCCAAGTTGAACAAGAAGAAGGGCCAAGAACAAGTCAAGAATTCGGCCAAGATTGTTTGCTTCAAGGGCATCATGTTAGATCTTGCCCATTGAAGAAGAAGGCCATTAGTGTCAAGCAACAAGGAAAGAGGGCACAAGTTCAATCTCATGCTCAACATCAAGTTGAAGAAAGGCCTCTTCCCAAGAAGACTCAAGTTAATGCTTCTCAAATTGAGAAATCAAGTGAGAAGAAAGTGAAGAGTAGACGTTGCTACTTATGTCGTGAGAAAGGTCACATCGCTTCTTCATGCACTAGTGGTAACTTATCCAACCCAATTATTATTGATGATATATATACTCTTGGTAAGGATAAGGTTGGCAATGTGTTTGCCAAGTTTGTTGGTACTCAAAGTGGTGTCAAGCAAAGAACCATTTGGGTAGCCAAACCTATTGTGACTAACCTCTTAGGACCCAACTTGGTTGGGGACCAACAAGCTCAAACTTGATCAATAGGTGTTGTTGGAGGGCATTGGAGACTTGGCTACATTATGAAGAATTAAGGGGACTTCATCATTCTCTTTGTCTCAAGCCAAGTCAATTGGATTATCAAGTTTCTATCTTATATCCAATGTGCCTCCTTGCAGTAACTTGTACTTAAATTGTTTACCTTGAAAGTTACTTGCCCCCTTGCATGTTTTGGTTTTGTTCCTTGCATGTGTTTGTATATGTTGTGATTCCAACTTGCTTATCTTGAGCAATCAAGTATGTGTGTGTTGGTTTGCACATCATGTACGTGTGTGTCATGCGTTGAGCCTTTATGCTTCTTGTTTGTATCCTAGTTGGCTCGTGTGAGAGATTAATGGAACATCCCATTTTGGGGGAGTGATGTGCTTTGTGCACCTCACAATCTTATAAATGCGTGTACATGGGGAATACCATCTAGTATTGATATTACAATATTATCTAGTCGCTAGGTGGTATATCTCTCATGAGAAATTCAAATTCTAAATAGTCCATTAATTATTTCTTGTTTGTTCCTCTTATTGCCTCTTGTTAAGTTCTTATTGGTATCACATTATGGGGGAGTAATATGCTAAGTGCATATTACAAGTCTAGAAAATGTGTACATTTGAGATATTGTCACCTAGAATTGATATTGTAGATTATCCTGTTCCTAGGTGGCATGTTAGCTCTACAAGTTGCATTTTGCCTTTTGTTTGGAGTGAAGATGATGTCGGATATCCTTGCTATCTACCATCGGGAATTATTTCCAAATACTTCTTGTCTTTTGACAATTGGTAATCACTTATGTGTGGTAGAATTCAATTGATCATCTTTACATTGGCTTTTGTTTTTATTTGCCTTTTCTCTTGCCAAGGTTTGTGTCAAGTCCCGTTGTCTTCCATACCACTTGTGGATCTTGTTAATTTCTTGTTCTTGTCTAGTGTTTTCTAGATGTAGTAAAAGTGGTGATCCCACCTTGTGCATTTTGTATTCAAAAGGAAATTGTCTATAATGCACAACTCGTGGGGGAGCTATCCTATTTTCTTTAGAACACTATTCTTGTGATCCTTATCAAGTGTGTGTTCGTGGAAGGCAAGCCATTTTCTTTTGGTACCTTGTGCCATCATGAAACTTTGTTGAGAGCTTGGTTTGTTTGGAACCATCCTCTCTTTGGGAGTTTGACATCTTTAATTTAGTGTGTATCAATGGATATCTCATTCCTTGATGTATCTTTAATGATATCTTCCAAGTGATGATTTCTCCATTTGGTATCCTTTTCACTTGGCATTTCTTTGTCTTTTGGTATCGGTTCTTGAAAGTTTTGAGCATGCATATTTACTTCATGTATTCTATTTGGCATGCTTTCTTTCGTTGACCCAATATATAGGGGAAACTCCACCAAGTCTCAAATTGGATGAGATGTGCATGAAATTCATTTCCATATCTATATGCACATATTTATGTGGAGTTTGTCCTATGTATTGGTGTTTCTAACTATTTGATCCCAATGAGTTTGGGTACCGTTTAGTTTGTGTTGTTCTTGTACGAATGGTTGGAGATGCATTGGATGCTCGGCTCACTCACAAGGAAGGTGTTGTCACCATGTGCTTATTGGAGTTAAGCTAGGATGATCAATGAACTACTATCTACCTTCAATTGGTATCTACTACATCCTTCCAATGATATCTCGGTAACAAGTATCTATTCATGCTTTCTCCTCTTACATTCAACCTTGTGTAGGTTGCATCTTGGCATGATATTCATTTCATATCTTGTGATACTTGTTTCCTTTCTCAAAGCATCCCAATGATGATATCTTGTTGCTAGTTGTGATTCCTTTGATGGATGTGTGTTTGGACTTCATTTATATACAATAAGACCATATCTAGCCATGTGCTATGCTTTCAAGAAAATATCTTATTGGTATATTTATGACTTCCTTGTGGATATCTTGTTCCTTCGTGTTGTAACTATTTCGGGTGTACATCCTTCTTTGTAGATATATATATCATCAAGATTTCGTCTACATAGAACCTTATACACTTGAGAGAAATTACATCTCTAGTTGATATCCTTTCTTTTACATCCACCTTGTCTTTCTTATGTTATTTCTTTGGTGGTTCCGTGAAAGCTTTTGCCTTGAGTGCGTGTCCTCTATCGTTGCATCTTGTTGCACTCTTGTGTGGTGAAGATTATTTTCCTCTTGCTTATCTTTACGAGGTTTTTGCCATCTTAATTGGTATCCCTCGTCTTGATGAGCCTCCCCTCGTTTATCTTCACCACGGGTTGTCACAAGTATAGGTTCTCTTTTGCTTATTAGTAAGCTTGTGAACCCATTTGCCAGTTGTGTGTGGGAATGATAGGCCTTGCACCGTGTGCCTCATTCTTTCAAGACTATGTTGATGCTCAATACTCATCCTAATTTTAGTCTTCTCAAGTGCTTCGCCATGACTCACACACATCATTTTGGTTGAGCCTATTCTTAAGTTGCCTCTTTTACATGTTGCTCAACCATGTGCTTGTTGCAAGCGCTAGGCTTTGTTTCCTATATGCTCACTTGCACTGGATGTGAATTTCTATTGATTTTGGGGGAGCTATGATCCTATTTTGTGCACTTTGTATTCAAATACAAAAATTATTATATGTGCACAAATCATGGGGAGCTTCTCTAGTTTCTTTAGAACACTCCTTTGCGCCTTTCATAATATCTTTATTCTTGTGGCATGTAGGATCATTGGTCTAGTTGGTTCAATCGATATCCGTTGATTGCTTGCTTCAATTGGTATCTTCTGATTGCTTGTGTCTCTCTTTGTTATGTCTTTGTGGCATATCTTTGTGTTGCAATCTTTGGGCATCAATATAGTTTTTCTTCCTCCAAGTATCGGCAGTTGGATATGTGTATTGCATTCCACTCTCTTGTTGAGAAATACACAATTTATGGAGGACCACAATTTATATTGGCCTTCTAAGCTTTTCGCCCATTTTGGCAATCGATGCCAATGGGGGAGAAGTTTCAGAGAGTTTTGTGGAGTAGCTTTGGTTTTTGTTTCCTTAGCATTTGCATCTCATTCGCATGCATTATTGGTTGGTGCATTGCATGGTGATGCATAATTCTTTGTATAAACTCTCTTGAAAGTGAATGGCATCAATTACCAAAATGGGGGAGATTGAAAGGACATGCGGTGCCCCCATGTGTGGTTTTGGTAATTAATGACAATCTCTATGGACTAATGGTTGCCTTGAGTTATATTTGAAGGGTTTGCCCATAGGCTTTTCTTGGAGTCCATTTGTTGGTTTCAATGAGAGTTTGTGATGACCAAGGTGCTATTAAGGAATTATCCAAAGACTGGTCATATGAGTGTTGAGCTTATTGCAAGCATGTCTTGAAGAAGAAGGTTGTGTGATCATTCATGTTTACCTTCAAGACATCATCCAAATGAAGAGAGTTGCAAAGATTCAAGGTTGATCAAGACTAAGTCAAGAGTGAATCAAGTTGATCAACTCACAAAGTGTAGAAGATGTACTGAGACGGATCAAGTGATCCCATGGTATGGTAAGCATTGTCCATTACACTTTATGTACTAACCCATGGTCTATGTGAGAGTTGTATGTGGGGTTAGGTACGTATCCATGGGCTTGCGTCAAGAGGAAGATACCATACAACCCATGGGAAGGATGACATCAAGTGGTGA
The DNA here is from genome assembly GCF_002162155.2 of Triticum dicoccoides. NCBI lineage: Eukaryota > Viridiplantae > Streptophyta > Magnoliopsida > Poales > Poaceae > Triticum > Triticum dicoccoides. The sequence goes on from NC_041383.1 coordinate 111,971,606, forward strand.
TTGTCATCAAGATTGCCGTGTGCAAGTTCAGGTGGAGCATCACGAAGAGATCAAGTGCTTGAATCTTTCCATCCATTATGGTGCCAATGGACTTGTGAAGATGTGCCGAAGAGTGGCTCACCCATAGTGAACTATGGGGGAGCAATCATCTAGTCTTCATCGAGCCAACGCAATCAAGAAAGGTGGCCCAACTTGAGGGAGTCAAGATCGTCTTCATCTAGCTCAAGTGGACCATGTGCAAGGCAAAGGTTTTCCCTTCATAGGTTTTCTATTTTACAGGTATTGTGGTGGTAGTTGGGAGACCGAGTTATAGGATCATTTGTCGTACTATCAAGGGGGCTCTCAAGTTGGTAGCTTGATCGTATCATTAGTAGAGAGCTTAAACCATTGCATCCTTGCATCATGTTTCTTGGTTCTTTTTGGTTATCTTTGTGAGTCTTAGAGTTTATGGTCATCTTGATGACAAGCTTGAGTTCATCAAAAACGGAGTTCGCATGCGTCTTCTATGATGTTTTCGGTGTTGGAGGTTTTACCGGTCTTATCCGATGAAGGGTTCTCACAATTTTCTTATGGGACTTTTCTCATTAGCTTATTCTTGATATTTCTATCAATATTGTGTTAGCCCATGTCGTTAGCTTTCCAACAAACTTGGTTTCGTTGAATTCGGAGTCCGTTTGCAAAAGTTGTGGCTGTTTTGGTAAAGGCTGCAGCGGTACTACCGCGACTAGAGCGGATGTAATTTTTTACTACTGCTCCAAAGCGGTAGTACCGCGGTTCCTGAGCGGTAGTACCGCTCCAGAGCAGTACTACCGTGGCTCCTAAGCGGTAGTACCGCCCCGGACCAAAATCTCGTGTTTTCTCTCTCGTTTGGGCTGTTTTGGCCGTGCTAAGCGGTAGTACTGCTCCTCCAAGCGGTAGTACCGCTTGTGCACGACCTGAGCACATAACAGTTGGATTCGGGAGGTCCTATAAAAGGGGGTCTTCTTCCCCAATGAACCTAATCCCTTGAGCTCGTGTTCTTCCCCCATTGTTGACCTTCTTCGAGCTTGCTAACTCTCAATCCCTTCAATGATTCTTGCTAGTTCTTGAGGGAAAAGAGAGAGGAGATCTAGATCCATGTTTTCACCAATCACTTTCTCCTCTAAGTGAGGGGAACCTCTTGGATCTAGATCTTGGAGTTCTTCGTGTTCTTCTTTCGTTCTTCCTCTCATTTTCCTCCCTAGCATTAGTTGCTTTGGTGGGATTTGGGAGAGAAGGACTTGGGCACTCCGTGTGCCCTTGCCATTGCATTTGATGCATCGGTTTGAGTTCTCCACGTGATACGTGGAAGTTACAAGTTGAGAAGCTTATTACTCTTGGGTGCTTGGTGCCCTTGAGCTTGTTCATCTTGGGTGCTTGGGCGCCCTAGACGGTTGGTGGTGTTCGGAGCTCAATCATTGTGGTGTAAAGCTCCGGGCAAGCGTCGGGGTCTCCAATTAGGTTGTGGAGATCGCCCCGAGCAATTTGACGGGTACCGGTGACCGCCCCCAAGGGTTGCCAAAGTGTACGGGTTCGGTGACCGCCCCCAAGGGTCTCCATTTGTTCGGGTTCGGTGACCGCCCTCAAGGGTCCCTTAGTGGAATCACGACATCTTGCATTGTGCGAGGGCGTGACGAGATTACGGTGGCCCTAGTGGCTTCTTGGGGAGCATTGTGCCTCCACACCGCTCCAAACGGAGATTAGCATCCGCAAGGGTGTGAACTTCGGGATACATCATCGTCTCCGCGTGCCTCGGTTATCTCTTACCCGAGCCCTTTACTTGTGCACTTTACTTTGTGATAGCCATATTGTTCTTTTTCATATATCTTGCTATCACATAGTTGCTTATATTGCTTAGCATAAGTTGTTGGTGCACATAGGTGAGCCCAGTTGTTTTAGGTTTTGTGCTTGACAAATTAACCGCTAGGTTTATTCCGCATTTGTTCAAGCCTAAACCGTAATTATTTTAAAGCACCTATTCACCCCCCTCTAGGCGACATCCACGATCTTTCACCTGCAAAAACAAGTTAGACGTCCTCTACTTTGTTGTTGCAAATTTTACGTGGCTGCTACGGGCTTAGCAAGAACCGTTCTTACCTACGCATCAAAACCACAACGATAGTTCGTCAAGTTAGTGCTGTTTTAACCTTCGCAAGGACCGGACGTAGCCACACTCGATTCAGCTAAAGTGAGAGAGACAGACACCCGTCAGCCACCTTTAGGCACAAGTGCTCGTAACGATGAAACCAGTCTCGCGTAAGCGTACGCGTAATGTCGGTCCGGGCCGCTTCATCTCACAATACCGCCGAACCAAAGTATGACATGCTGGTAAGCAGTATGACTTGTATCGCCCACAACTCACTTGTGTTCTACTCGTGCATATAACATCAACGCATAAAACCTAGGCTCGGATGCCACTGTTGGGGAACGTAGTAATTTCAAAAAAATTCCTACGCACACGCAAGATCATGGTGATGGCATAGCAACGAGAGGGGAGAGTGTTGTCCACGTACCCTCGTAGACCGTAAGCGGAAGCGGAAGCACAACGCGGTTGATGTAGTCGTACGTCTTCACGATCCGACCGATCCAAGCACCGGACGTACGGCACCTCCGAGTTCAGCACACGTTCAGCTCGATGACGATCCCCGGGCTCCGATCCAGCAAAGCTTCGGGGATGAGTTCCGTCAGCACGACGGCGTGGTGACGATGATGATGTTCTACCGGCGCAGGGCTTCGCCTAAACTCCGCGACGATATGACCGAGGTGGAATATGGTGGAGGGGGGCACCGCACACGGGTAAGGAACGATCCGTAGATCAACTTGTGTTCTCCTGGGGTGCCCCCCTGCCCCCGTATATAAAGGAGGGAGGGGGGAGGTGCGGCCGGCCTAGGAGGGGGCGCGCCAAGGGGAGTCCTACTCCCACCGGGAGTAGGACTCCCTCCTTCCTTGTTGGAGTAGGAGAAGGGGAAAGAGGGGGAGAGGGAAAAGGAAAAGGGGGCTGCGCCCCTTGTCCAATTCGGACCAGAGGGGGGGGGGCGCAGGCCTCTTTCCTTTTGGCCTCTCTCCTCTATTCCCGTATAGCCCAATAAGGCCCATATACTCCCCGGCGAATTCCCGTAACTCTCCGGTACTCCGAAAAATACCCGAATCACTCGGAACCTTTACGAACTCCGAATATAGTCGTCCAATATATCGATCTTTACGTCTCGACCATTTCGAGACTCCTCGTCATGTCCCCGACCTCATCAGGGACTCCGAACTCCTTCGGTACATCAAAACTCATAAACTCATAATATAACTGTCATCGAAACCTTAAGCGTGCGGACCCTACGGGTTCGAGAACTATGTAGACATGACCTAGAACTATTCTTGGTCAATAACCAATAGCGAAACCTGGGTGCCCATATTGGCTCCTACATATTCTACGAAGATCTTTATCGGTCAAACCGCATAACAACATACTTTGTTCCCTTTGTCATCGGTATGTTACTTGCCCGAGATTTGATCGTCGGTATCCAATACCTAGTTCAATCTCGTTACCGGCAAGTCTCTTTACTCATTACGTAATGCATCATCCCGTAACCAACTCATTGGTCACATTGCTTGCAAGGCTTGTAGTGATGTGCATTACTGAGAGGGCCCAGAGATACCTCTCCGACAATCGGAGTGACAAAACCTAATCTCGAAATACGCCAACCCAACATGTACCTTTGGAGACACCTATAGTACTCCTTTATAATCACCCAGTTACGTTGTGACGTTTGGTAGCACCCAAAGTGTTCCTCCGGTAAACGGGAGTTGCATAATCTCATAGTTACAGGAACATGTATAAGTCATGAAGAAAGCAATAGCAACATAATAAACGATCAAGTGCTAAGCTAACGGAATGGGTCAAGTCAATCACGTCATTCTCCTAATGATGTGATCCCGTTAATCAAATGACAACTCTTTTGTCTATGGTTAGGAAACATAACCATCTTTGATAAACGAGCTAGTCAAGTAGAGGCATACTAGTGACACTATGTTTGTCTATGTATTCACACATGTATTATGTTTCCGGTTAATACAATTCTAGCATGAATAATAAACATTTATCATGTAATAAGGAAATAAATAATAACTTTATTATTGCCTCTAGGGCATATTTCCTTTAGGTAGGTGGGAGCACGTTGTCACGCCATCAATCTTCATTACTCGAGAGAGCTACATGTCGCCTACCTACACAAGCGTTAGTTCCTAGATTGTACCTTCGGGGTGGAAAAGACACCGAAAGGGCAAAGGGCTGCCACCATTCAATTCGAGAGGATGTATGGTTTCTCCCAGAGCTGCAAGGAGTGCAAAGAGAAGCCATAATCAGTACTTCAAGAACGGTACGATGCTCATGAGGATCACCTCCGCAAGCCTTGGCAAAATCTAGACAAGGCCTTCACCTCAGCTTGAAGTTTATATATCCACGCTAGAGCACGACTAGGGTCGCTGAAACGACCCCTCCACCATTACCATTGGTCATAGCTTGCTACCCACCATACACCTTGATACGTTTATTTTGCATCACTATTTCATAAGATAAAGTGCTCATTATTACTCTTATTCAACTACAATTCCTCCATTTTACATCGTTTTCACCTTATTTTGCAAGTTTGCAACAGAGGGGAGGAGGCGCAAAGTTGTCAGCACTAGGGAATCAAGTTTACATCAAGAGAAGTTGTCAACCACGACAAGCAGGGACACATGTCCACCCGTTTGCCTAGCGTCCCGCCTTTGCCGAGTATTTTCCCTAACACTCAATTTAGGCTGGTAAATTTACCGAGGCTCCGACAAAAAACATTTTGCAAAGTTTCCGGCACTCGTCAAACTGGTCGATTCCGATACTAAGTTGGCGGCGGCGGGAGGAGGCTCCATACGCGGAGATAGGTGGTGGCAGGACCAGGAATGTGGGGAGACGTGGGTGGTGGAGCCGTCTCGGCTTGCAGGAACTAAGGGGGTGAACAAATATGTCACCGGTGGCAGGAGCTGGCGATAGGGGGAAGGAAACTTCCTGCTGCTAAAAAAATTATTTAGAATTAGGAACTGGGAGGGAACAAGACCTCCCAACTTATTAGGATGGCGGGGGTGTGTTTTGGTTTATCCCAAAAGTGTTTTGAAAACTAAAGGGGCACTGAGGATGGGATAAATCATACTAGATGTCTAGAGTGTTAGATTTTCCGGTCTTTGTTAGGATGGGTTGGAGTGGCTCTTTAGGCGCTGAAATGATTTCCATATGATTCACCGCATGGTTGTGTGGACTGGAACATAACCCATGACTTTTCTAACTAAAAGTCTGTAGAACTCGTCAAAACAAAAGCCATTCTATGCTCTTGGTCGTGATGATTAAGCAAAGGAAAATACGTACGTATGCACTCATCCATTTACACCACGGCCCCTTGAGATACATCATATGGCACTCCATCTTCCCACACTTGATGATGACCCGAGAAATGGCACAACGTTCTTGTACATAATTAGCACAAGTAGTACAATAATTCCACGGCCTTATTATTATGTCGCCTTTGATCGCCAGGGATTTTAAGGCTGTTTGAAGGACAGAGTTGGATTACCAGCTCCCGTATCATGTCTGTGGGCGATTCTGGACGTGGTCCGTGAATGAATAGCGTGTCTGTTTTAGAAGGTAGCGTTGAAGATGCCCTGAACATATTGCTCGACCCGTGCAGAACTCGACCCATTACCATCCTTTGAACCAGCTTACAAGAAACAACCACATGCATGCACGAAATATTAGGACAACTACATGAACTTGTGGGGCTGGCATACCTATACCAGGAGCCTAGTTGGTGGCTTCGAGACTGACAAGACACTGAAAGACCGCCACCATTCAATTCGAGAGGATGTATGGTTTCTCCCAAAGCTACAAGGAGGGCACAAAGAAGTCACAATGAGTCCTTCAAGGACGATACGGCGCCCATGGGCGTCACTTCCACAAGCCCGGGCAAACGCTAGACAAGGTCTCCACCTCAGCTTGAAGTTTCTATATCCACGTCAGAGCATAACTGGGGCCGCCGAGATGACCCATCACAATTACCATTGTTCATAGATCGCTAGCCATTATACACCTTCATACGTTAATTTTGAATCACTATTTCATAAGATAAATACTCATAATTATTTGTATTTCAACCACATTGCTCCATTGTACCTCCTATTTCACCTAGGGGAGAGTTTTCAACACTGGAGAATAAAGTTTACGTGAAGAAAATATGTCAACCACGGCAAGCGCGGACACATGTCCACCCCTTTGTCGATTGTCATAAACTTTGCCGATCGTATTTGTCGAAGCTAAATCCGGCAGATCTTGGGTAGAGGGTCCCAATCTGGTAGTCGTGGTGGTAACAAAGACACAAGGAGCACATGTGTTTACCCAGGTTCGGGCCCTCTCGAAGAGGTAAAACCCTACGTCATGCTTTGCTCGTATTGATTGTGGATGGGGTACAAAGTACATGTGATTCACCGCGAGATCGTATGTGAATGAATATGTCCCCTACGGCCCTGGCACCTCGGTTTAACAGATACCAGGGGTGCCTAGGGTTACACATAAGTCGGTTGTACCTAGGGGCAAATACGCTGGAGACTACCTCAAAACCTTGGGGTGCATGCCAAGTCTTCGGATCATTCCTTCTTGGTTTTCTTGGAACAGACGAACGAGGCCCACCAGCTGACAGGCTTAGGGGGTCTTCGGTCTGGCCCATAGGTCGGACAACCGACATGCCGAGCATGCCCTAATCCAGGACTCTATCAATATTGGACACTCGGCAAAACAACGACTTTGCCGTGTGTCCTGCCTTTTCCGAGTGTTTTACCTGGCACTCAGTTTTGGTTGGTGACTTTACCGAGTGCCCGACAAAAATTCTCTTGGAAAACTTTCTGACACTCGTCAAACTGATTGATTCCAATAGTGAGTTGGTGGCGGTGGGAGGATGCTGTGAAGGTGGAGATAGGTGATTGCGGAGCTAGGAATGGGCGGTGTGTAGGCGGTGGGGCTGACTCGGCTTGCCAGAGCCGACGGGGTGACAAGAGATGTGGCCGATGGCGGGAGCTGGCTTTAGGGAAGGAAACTTTCTCTTGCTAAAAATTGTATTCAGAATTAGGAACGGTGAGGAAGCAAGACCTCCAACTTATTAGGATGGAGGAGGTGTTTTTTGGTTTGTCCCAAAAGTGTTTGGAAAACTAAAGGGGTATTGAGGATGGCATAGATGTCTAGAGATTTAGTTTTTTGGGTCTTTTTTTAGGATGAGTCGCTCTTAGGCGTGGAAATGATGTCCATATAGCCGCATGGTTGTGTGGACTGGAAGACAAAAGCTTGTAGAATTCGTCGGAAACAAACGTGTTTTTTTTAGAAACAAAAGTTATGTGCACTTGGGCATATAATAATTAAGCAAAGGGAATACTTGAGAGTTGAGATACATCACATCACACCCCATCTACTCTCCCACACTTGATGATAATCCGAGAAATGGCAGAACACAAGCACAATAACTCCACAGCCTTATTATGTCGCCTTTGAGCGCCCCTTGATTCTAGATAGGTGGCTTAGTTCACCCTGGAGCAGCTGAGCCTGATCTGCCCCTGCGCCCCGGTGAGCGGGCTGATGTTCCCCATCCTCACCATGGCAACTGCGAAGTCCCTGTTGAACTGCGCCGACGCCGACGAGTACGTCCGGACCAGGCCGGCGGTGCGTCCGTCGTTGATCAACACCTGGTCGGAGTGCAGGAGCCCCTTTTGGGACATCAGGTTGCTGTAGTATGCGTTGTCGAACCCGTTGGGCGTGTTCGTGTCCAGCGGCGCCAGGCTGCTGTTGCCGGAGCCGGTGGACCGGGGGCAGTTGGCCTTGAGAGACGCCGCGAAGGCCGCGTCGATGTTGGTCTCGTTGTAGAGCCTGCTCCTGAAAAACCGGCACTGCGATTGTCCGATGGTGTGGCCGCCAGAGAGGGCGACCATGTCGGTCACGCTGAGCCCCTTGGCGGCGAAGTTGGCGGTGAGGTTGGCGACGTCGAAGGATGGTGCAGGCAGGTCGCTGTTCGCCAGCGACAGGCTTGCAGTCGTCGAGTCCCTCCTCCCCAGAGGAACGGTCCACGATGGCCCTCCCAGCTGCAAGCGATTAGTAAAAAACCAAGTCAGTTAATTTACTGTCGCGTGCGTTCAGCAAATTGACTGCATGTACACGGCCTGGTCGATCTTACGGCGACGACGGAGTCGCGGGCAGCGACGGCGAGGATGTCGGCGCAGGAGACAGTCTGCCTGCACACGGCCTCGACCTGTGCCTTGATGTTGTCAATGACGTTCATGCCTCGAATGGAGCGGGCGTTCGGAGCTGCCCCCTGCTCGCCTGTGAAGGTGGCCGTGTCGCTCAGCAGTACGGACGCGTCGCAGCCCTGATGCATCGTCACACACACAAGAAAATACTTCCGTCAAGATAAATTCAGTACATTCTACTGTCAAAAAAGGATGAGTTGAACTGAAATGTCACTGTCACAAAAGGAAGAGTTGAAACGTCAGATTAGTTATTAGTATGTCTAAGAGCGTCAGCTTGTCAGCAGTTAGGTATACAAGTAGTAGTGTTCTATAGTATTCCATTAACCTTTTGATAGTGTAATGACTTTGACCATAGCTTAAACTAGGTCAATCTAGGAGTAAGTAGCAGAACTGTATGCAGTAGAAACTACTCCCTCTGTTCCTAAATATAAGTCTTTGGAGAGATTCCACTATGAACCACATATGAATGTATGTAGATGCATTTTAGAGTGTAGATTCACTCATTTTGCTCCGTATGTAGTTCACAGTGAAATCTCTACAAAGATTTATTTAGGGACGGAGGGAGTAGTACAGTAAGTAAAGGGGACTTGCTTGGACAAAGCAGTCGTGGAAATGCAGGCGGAGCAGCGACGCTCCCATGCGGGGCTCACTCCTCACGGCGGCGGTCACGGCGCTCTTGATGGTTGCCAGCGCCCTGGGGCACGACTTGGCGTAGAACTGAGGCGAAAGCTGCGGCGACGCCGAGGCGGCCGCCGCTAGGCACAGGAGCAACAGCACCGACAGAGTAGAGGCCATTGCCATTGCCATCAGTATTCTTCTGTATGCAAGCAGGCACTAATCCTGTTGAGATTAGAAGTCTATGCAATTAATGGCCTGCATTACCATGACTACATACACCTGTTTATATAGCTGACACATTTCAAGCCATTGCCCGTTTGGTGTAACATGACAACCGACACTGTTTTAATTTTTAGTGGTGTGATATGATGCTGCATCTATTTCGGTTGCTTTGGAGATATATAGTATGGTTGGCATGGTATTCGTAGTGCAACACAACAAAGAACAATGGGAAATCTATAGGGTTGCTCACCAAATGGTTCGGAATATTAGTTGGAGATGGGAAATGGCCAGCATTTGCCTGAATCATAAGCTAGCATTAGTGCTTTATTGTGTCCGAGCGAAATAGTTCTTCCACCCAATACACATGTGGTTGTTAGCAGGTAGCATGCCAGCCATGCAAAATTTGTCTGGGTGTTCAGATTTTCAAGAAAGGTCAATATCTGGTTTCAATTGATTGGGATGTGATAATGGAGGCAAAAAATATATACTACGTATACAGCATGGTGTACTAATCTGCATAGACATACCATGCATGTTTTTTGAAGATGCCACCTTCTTCTGTTGACTGCATGTATCCACCCGTCAGTTAATCGTCCAATAACCAATTATTTTCAAAGTGGTCAGTTGAGTCTGACTGCTATTGATCACTGATACACCACTAGTAGCAGCATATTTCCAATTTTCCATGATTCCATCCATGCATCCTGAGATGGATGTCACTGTGTTCCTAGACCTCTGACGGTAGAGATGAAATGTTTCGACAGCTAAACACTTGACAACCTGAATTTTGTCCCGTCTGCATGCAGTTGCAGTGTGCTGTCACACGTCGACTTCCAAGTGCTAATGGTATTCAAACGGGGTTAGTGAACAGTCCCAGCATCTAAGATGTTTTTAAGTTAGAGATGGCCAATTAGCTGCAGTAAGGGACCTGAACTCAGAACTTGGAAGATGCCCTAAATCATAAACATTATACTATGTTGGAGCAAAAGAAATTTTCAGTTATTCCACTGAACACATGTGGTTGTTAACAGGTAGCATGCCAGCCAGACAGACATGCGAAATTTGTCCGGGAGTTCGGGATTCTGCTAGAAGGATCAATAACAGATTTGAGTGATCAACATATGCAGGTGGCGACAAAAGTAATATGCTGTATATCGGTACTAATTTGCAGGGACATATTGTGCATGTGTTTGTCTGAAAGTTCCCTTCTGCACCCGAGTTCATATGCATCCTCATTAACAGTAAAATCGAAAGAAAATTTGAACTTTCTTTTTGGATACAAACTTTGACGAATTCTAAACAAGCATGCAAAATTTCATGAAGAAACAACATTCCAAAAATGCTGCCGTGAAAAAACAAAATTGACACTCCAAAAGGTCTCTTTCTTAGAGCATCAATTTTGTTTTCTTACGACAGCATTTTTGCAGTGTTGTTTCTTCATGAAATTTTGCACGCATGTTCAGAATTCGTCAAAGTTTGTCTCAAAAAAATTCAGATTTTTTTAAGATTTTTCACTATTTTTTGATTTTACTGTTCACAAGGGTGCGTATGAGCTCAGGTGCAGAAACTTCAGGTCAGTGTTTGTCCTTCTTTTGTTGACTGCATGTATCGTTCCATCCTTGACGTTAATAGCTATTTCTTGAGGGAGTAACAAGTTTCACGACTAACTTGTTAAGCTCATTATACTCCAGAACAAAGACTTTTATCTTAAATAATAGTATATCATTACATCTTAACCCACCCAATCAATTTAATTGACCAAACCCATCTTATTGGAGGTAGCAGCTGTCACACATCCTCTATGGTATCCCTTCATAAACATCACACCCTACTCTTACCCCACATGTCGCAACACTTTGTAGCTGAAGCAAAATATGGTAATGCATGTTAACGAGAGCTCGCGAGTTTAACAAGCTTCTCAAACGAACTGAGCCAAGAAGGGTTTTCTGCCCGTTAAGTTTACCAAGCTTAATGAGTCGAGCTTTAACGACCACGAGAGCAATGCGCCAAACAGCTCGTTAATCAGCCCCACCAACACAAAGTCAAGAGCTAGTGGAGACATCATTGATTCACACAGCTAAATTATTAAAAATGAAATAAGACAACCTATGGAAGAACTACGGCAAATATCAGTATCAACCATCAATAATGGCAACCTAGGGTAACATGATGAGTGTTCCAACAAAGATGTCTTCTAGAAAGGAGGGATGCGCGAACGCCGTCGTCACTAGACCCACCACTAAGGCCAAATCATGGGTTTCACCCTGAAGGAAGTTTTTTTAGAGCATAAGGGGCTTTTGGGCCCCCGGTTCCATTGCAAATGAAACCACAAAGTCTTACATCACACTTCCAACCGAAGCATGTCCCGATATTGCAAACCACCATAAACTAAAACATAAATTGCATCAGCCTCCAGCCACGCTACTTTTTTAAGACTTTATATTACATTAAGAGTGAACCCTCTAAGAGAATTTCCTACTCCCAGGGCAACATCTCTGGTTCAGCACCTCCAGGGGGGCAGCACAGTCTGGCCATGTCGCCTTGTCTCGCATGATCAGCATCATCCTTGCCATCTTGATTTACTCCACAACATCACTTCTCATCTTGTTGAGCGGCTGGGTCGGCGAGCCAGGCATCTCCAGAGGAGTGACTGGGCTTGATGTGATCTGAGCAACTTTCTTCAGCGAGGCATCCTGCGCCTGGGTAGTGCTTTGCTTCCAAAGATCCTCACCTGTCCTCAGTGACAGGTTGGCAAGCTTAGAGGCCTGGGAGACACCTTCATTGTCAACCTCCTCATTACTCACCCCTCTGTCAACTGAAAGGGCGCTACGAGGATGCTGGATATCCAGAGCGAGATTTGCTGAAGCTTCTCCAGCAATTCCCCTTTGTACAGGATCATCCATCTTTTGAGCATCCTCCAGACTTGCCACCATATCTGTTTCAAGTCAGACCAGACAGCATTATTGAACACATGATTATTTCTAGTTTTCCATATGTTCCATAAGACACAAGCCACAAAGGCATTCATAGCTGTGTGTTTCTTGTTAGCCGGCCAAAACCTGGCAATGGATAGGTAATTTGACCCTAAATCAATAGAGAAATTTTTTGATATATCACTCCATATTTTCCTGGCAACCACACAATCAAAGAACAAATGATCTACCGTTTCTTTCTCGGTTTTTCTATCCCTCTTTTGAGCAAGTTATTTTTGGTCATTAATTTGTTGTGGGCTAGTAACCATAGGAATACCTGCACTCTGGGTGGTACTACTAAAGACCAAATGGATGGAATATAGACAGGTTTTACACCTCTAAAATTGATAATAGCATAGAGTGAGCTAGAGGTATAAATCCATTTTGATTCATACTGCCAGATCATAGCATCATCCTCATCAGAAAGGGGGTCTACTTAATGATCTGCTCAAGGCAGTACCAATCCTCCATCATAGCAGTGGTAAACACTCTCCTAAAGGTTAACTTGATATTCTCCCCATCCCAGATCTCAGACACTGTTACACATTGTTGGTGGCAAATAGAGTACAAATGCCAAAACTGCACAGAGAGAGGTGAGGTCCCAAACCAGATATCCTCCCAAAATCTGATTTTCCTTCCACTCCCAATTTCCCATCTATAACCAAACTTAAAAGCTTTGGCAGCCCACATCACACCCTGCCAAAATTTTGAGGCTGCTTGTGGTCTGCTAGCAAAAATATTGGGGGCATTTCTAATATACTTATTATCTATAATAGTCTTTCAGATTTTCCCATTGTCTTGAGAATATCTTTTAACCCAGCTCCCAAGTAAACAAAGATTCACATCTTTGATATTTGGCACACCTAAGCCTCCATGCTCTTTCTTCATGCAGACTAAGTGCCAGTTGGCTAGGTGAAGCTTCATGTTCCCCTCAAAATCACTCCATAGGCAATGTGCCAATTGACTGTTAATTAAGTCTAAGGCCCATTTTGGGAATTTGAAGAAGGATAACAGATAAACTAGAATACTTGCTAAACAAGCTTTAATCAGAGTAAGCCTAGCTGAGTAAGAAAGCAACTTACCTCTCCACCCAGCCATCCTTTGCAGGATTTTATCTATAAGTGGTTGGATATCCTCTCTTCTCAGTTTATCATAGTGTAATGGAATCCCTAGGTATTTTGTGGGAGAAGTACCTACAGTACACCCAAATATCTCAGCAAATGATGCTACCTCTCCCTCATCTACACCTAGAGGGATCAACTCACTTTTAGAATAGTTAATTCTCATGTTTGAGACTCTTTCAAAACAGGTTAGGTTTTTTTTAAGGTTAGCCGCTTTTGTCTTATCTTCTTCCATGAAAAGGATGGTATCATCTGCATATTGCAAGTAGATGAACCCCCTGGAATGACATCAGAACCTAGCCCTCTAATCAAACTATGGGAGGATGCTTTAGCAAGCATTCTTGTCAAAACATCTACAACAAGATTGAAGAGCAAAGGTGAAGCAGGGTCTCCCTGCCTTAGTCCCTTGTTAGTAACAAAGAAATTACTCTCCACTCCATTCACTTTAACACCTACAAACCCCATATGAGTGATCTGATGGATCCAGTTGATCCAAACAGGACCAAAGTTCCTCTTATGTAGAATTTCTATTAAGAAATCTAGATTAACTTTGTCAAATGCCTTCTCATAATCTAACTTAGGCACTAGACCTGGATTATCAGAGTGGTAAGTGGAGTGCAAGATCTCATGGGCTGTCACCACACTTTCCAGAATGAATCTCCCTTTTATGAAGGATGACTGATTGTTAAAAGTCAGGAAATTCATAAGAACAACAAGCCTATTGGTTAGCACTTTGGTGAAGACCTTAAAGATGCAATTCCACAGGCTAATAGGCCTAAAAAAATTCATATTGGTGGCATCTTCCTCTTTTGGAATAAGAGTGATCATGGCAAAGTTAAGCCTGTAGATGTCTAAATTACCAGAATGAAAATCCCTAAACATTGCCATTACATCATTTTCGATGACCTCCTAGAATTCTTGGAGAAAAATGAAAGAGAGGCCATCTGGTCCAGGAGCCCCATCAGAGTAAGAACCATATATGGCCTCTTTCACCTCTTCCTCAGTAAATGGGGCTTGAAGGGCTTCATTTTTGTCATCAGAGATTTTCTCATCTGGGGAGAAGAAATCCTGACTTAGAGTGAAGCCCTGTCTATCCTCTTTTTTAAACAAATCTTTATAAAAGTCAGCAGCTATTTTCAACATCTCATTGATGTTAGTTGTGGTGCCATTTGGGCCATCTAGACCATGAATCAGGGTCTTCCTTCTCCTCTGATTAGCTACAGCATTAAAGTACTTAGTATTCCTATCTCCCTCTAGGATTTCTTTATCTCTGGATCTCAGCCTAGCTTTTGTTTCTTCTTTCAGCCAAATGGCATGAAGCTCCTTAAGGATGTTTTGCATCATGTCATTCTCCACATCAGACAGATGTGCAGTTTCAGATTTGACATCTAACATATCAAATTCTGCAGTGAGCTCATTCTTCTTCTTTCTAATACTAGCCTCTAAGTTTTTACTCCAACCTCTAGAAAATCTTCTAAACCTTCTTACCTTTTCCTGCCACGCATCTATAGGTTTAGTCATCTTAACTGGAGCAGCCCAGTTTTTTGCAGCTAGCTCTTTAAAGTCTTGGTGTAAGAGCCACCATTTTTCAAACTTATAGCTAGACGCTCTAGGTGAGCTTCTCATGCCTGAATCCCAGAGCAGAGGAGTATGATCACTACCTATTCTAGGGAGAGCCTGGGATGTACTCAGGGGAAAAATAGCATCTAGTTCTGTGGTACAAAAGATCCTATCAATAGTAGACATGACAGGACCCCCCTTGTTATTAGCCCAGGTGAATTTCCTACCTGACAACCTAATCTCTAATAAACTCCAAATTTCTACCCAAGCATTAAACTTATCAGCCCAATGGTGGTTTATATTACCATTGTTTTTGTCTTGCTGATATCTAAACAAATTAAAGTCCCCTCCTATTAGAGTGGGAAGATGATCATCTACAAATAAGCTATGAAGCTCTGAGATAAAGTGATCTTTTCCCTCATCATATGGGGAACCATATACAGCCACTACTCTAATGCAGACACCACTAGTTTTAACTTTAAGATTACAACATACTGAGAAATTGAGGGAGCTCCATTGCAGGATTTCAAATATGTCTACATCCACTCCAACCAAGACACCTCCTGCTGTTCCCACTGCAGGGAGGTGGTGCCACTGGAAGTTTTTACTACCACTAATAGATTTCAGGAATGAAGCAGAGAGCTCTTCTTTCTTAGGTTCTTGAAAAGAAACTATGCTAGCATTTGTTATATTGAGAGTATCAACTATACATGGTTTTTTTTTCACGTGTAGTGATCCCTCTAATGTTCCAGAAAAGACAATTCATCTAAAAAGGACTTTCTTGGGGTGCTTGCCCCGCCCATGTTTAGAGATTTTAGTCCAGATCTCACTCTGATCTTCCATACTGGAGAAGACCCCCTTTCAACCCCACAGGTGTACTAGGGGACCCAGTTATACTATCTGGACATTTCAACCCTACAGGTTTTTCCATGTCTTGATCTACAATCATATTATTTTCCTCACTGGAGATGTTCACCATTCCATTTTCTCCTTGCTTGAGCCCCTCAGGCTCTTGAGTAGGATGGTTCTTGGTTACTATGCTAGCATAGGAAGTTTTTGGTTCAACAATCTCTATGCCTACTTTCTTAGCTACAGAAATGAATATTGGATCATAAAAATTATCAAAAGGATTGGTTTTAATAGTACCTTTGAAGTTTCCTTTAGGCTCTTCAAGGTTTTGCACTGTTTTGGATTCCATAGCTATTTCCAGCATAGTCCTGTCTCCAACATCCACCCTGGAGCTTCTCCTTTGTGCCTGAACAGGGCCCCATGTCTGAGGAGGGGCCTGTTTTGGCCCTACTTGAAGGCTTGGACTGAAAACCACTTCGTCTTGATCCTCATCTTCTTGCATCACATTGGTTTGATCATCAAGCATGAAGATGTTGTCTTCCTCCTCATACTCCCCACCTTCCATGTCTTGCAGCAGTTTGAAGCTCTCATCTAAGGAGATAGGATCTTGCAGCTGGTGTAGGTAACTTAATACATTTTGCCTAACTTGTTGTGAAGCATCTGAGCTGACACTGCTTCCTCTGTTTGAGTTGGAAGGGGTTTTAGGAGCTGAATTGGAGCCTCCAGCTCCACTCCCATTGTTGGTGTTGCCCTGAGCTTCCTTAGTTTTGTTGCTATTGTTATCATCATCCAGGAGGTCTTCATCCTCTCCCTCCTCCATTGGTGGTTCTACTACAATCTTGATCTTGTACAATTTGTCTCCTATCCCAAAAATTCTCTTAGAAGGGATCTCGGTGAAGTCTTTGCATCTAATCTTGATTCTCACCACCTCAAAGAAAGATTTGAAGTTCCCTTGCCAATCAACATCCACTAGTTCACCTAGGACTGAGGCAAACTGCTCTAATACTGACCATTCAGCCCAGCTAGGTGCAACTCCTCTCAACTGGAGCCACACAGTTTGCAGTTATGCATGAAATTCCATCTCTCCTTTCCACTCCTCCACATTGACTGACACTCCTTCAATTTCAGGCAGCCCAAAGTTGGGGTATCCAGCCACTGTGGTAACTTGGATATGTGGTGGAAACTTAACTAAGAAGGTCCAGTTATCAAGCATCCTAATGTGCCATGGCCAGTTGTTCTTGTAGATTGCAGAGAAGTTATGTGCTAGCTCCTCTTTGGTAACCTGTCCAACTTCAACATAGACTATACCCACATTTGTCCTATTCCCAATATGCTGCTCATTTACATCAGGGACATCCACTTTGAAGAATCCTAGGCCTGGTGCTGCACTCCCAACATACTTGGTATTGTTCCTTGGTTTCTTCCTAACTGGGCATTCCTCAACCTTGTGTGTCACCATTTTGCAAATGAAGCAAGAGGGGGGATTGGGGCACTGTGCCTTGTGATGCCCAGGCTCCCCACATGTGTAGCAGGTAACATCACTATACTCAGCCTCTACATCTTTGGCCTTGCTAGCAATCTTGCCTTTGTTCTGCGGCTTGTTCTTCTTCTACTGCTGAGGATAGCTGTTGTTCCCTTTGTTAGCTTCATTACTTTTCTGTCCTGCAATCTACTGCCCTTGCTGGCCCTGGTTCTACATCTGATTTGTAGATGGCCCTTGGAATGCTGGCCTTGAGCCTGTTGCGTTTGTTGCCCTCCAACCATTCCATGCATCTGGCCCTGCCCCCAGTTCCCAGGGCCCCCCCCCATTGATTCAACATATGCGGCTGCATGAAGGGGCCGGGGAACCATGGGGTGGAGGACCTTGTAGACCAAAGTCGAAGGGGATCTGTTGCTTCGGCCGCCCAAACTGTAATTGCTGCGGCCACTGATTTTGACCAAAATCCCCTCCCTGGTTCGGGCCGGGCTGGATCTGGCTCTGGTGGCTATCAACTGCTCTCTGGATCCTGGCTGCATCGCGCTTGTCGCGGCCCCGACCCCGGCCCTGAGCTTCGGCCATCTCCACTATATCAAAAAAATTGGGAAAATCTCCTTCCCACGCACTCTCTGAGATGATCAACTGTTTCACTGGTGGGTGGTGGCGGCCTGGATCTCCGGCGGGGTGGCAGTTTGCGGCAATGAAATTGCGGCTGAGGAGGTGGGATTTCTTGATCTAGACCAAGATGGAGGGGGCTTTAGGGTTTGGAATCGATCCACCCCCCACAGCTGCCCGTAGTACGCTTTGATGGCATCCTCCTCCTCCTCATGTAGCTGCTCTAGCTCAGCCCATTGGGTCGATCTCGAAGCCACACCCCTCTCTCTGCCTCCACCCTCTCTGAATTGTGGGGCCTGTGCAATCTTATCCACAACGAAACAGGGGATTTCGCCTACCGTGGTGACCAAATTCTGCTCCGGCAAGGCGCCCTTATGGAATCAGCCACGGCACTCCCTCCGGCGAGCTCCAACGCCCCTTGACTGCCCAGTCAAGGAGTCCGCAGCTCGCCTGAGTGGAGTGTCGAGATCCGAGCATTCCTTATGGAGGCCATCCTCCTCTGCGCCATCAGGACGCCTAATCATGGCCGCGGAGGTTGCAGGGACCAGAACACCAGCCATTTGGCTCTGCTTGCTGGCGAGGGCGAGCTTGCCTCCGCCTGCGCCTAGGCAATCACCTCCCCCGGCTCCAATGACGCTAACGACATCATCCTCCTCATTTCCTCCTCTGTTGCTTCCACACAGATCCTTGTAACCAGCTTGACCACCGAGTCGCCGCGGGTCGGCCTCCTCATTGTCCTCCGCATGCGCGCCCGATGCATCTCCTCCGCCATCTCCGCCCCTTCGTATCTCACTCTCCTTCCTTCCTCGCCCATC
>NC_041383.1:111990729-111996970 GCF_002162155.2 Triticum dicoccoides
CAGCGGGATTCGCCGGATCTGGTGGCTACGGTGGTAGGTGGAGGGGGCGAGACACGACGCGTGAGCGAGAGCGCTCATTTTGCTAGTTCCCTTTTCATATTCAACAGAGGAAGTGGGGGGAACGCAGCAGCATTCTTGGTGTCTCCGTTGGCCGAATGGCTCTCGAAGTGAGTGTTGGCCGAATAGCACATAACAGAGGAAGTTTGAGCAAGCTTTAGGCAATGCATTCAATAAGTGAGTGTTGCGCGAATAATAGATTCAACCAATGAAGATTATACTTAGAGATTTCACCCTTAGAACTTGACACCCTACACTCGGAGAGATCCACCTAGGCGACGTCCCCCCTGTGTTGCCACCACCTGCCACACACTCGAACACATGTACACATAGTGCTAGCCACACAACTCGAACCATGCATGGGCAACACATGCTATCGAGCAACGCCTAGAACACACCATCACCACCTATTCCATGCCTCCGAAAATCCAGTCCACCCACGCAGAGACATATATTCCCATCCATACATTCTGAAAATGATGTAAATGTGTTTCTACTTTCGAGACACATCTGATGAAAAAGCGATTTTTCTTAATGCTACACCACTTGGTACACCACTGATCGAGCTTCCATATTTGAAGTATCATTTATATTTTGTGTGTGAAGAACGTTAAGGCCGGATATACTACTAAACTCTTGACAATCAAGTACTCCCTCAGTTTCATATTAGTTGTCGTTGATTTAGTACAAACAAGCCGATATTGTCCAGTGTGCTGTCAGAGACATCTACTTCCAACGACTGCTAATGGTATTCAGACGAGGGTTAGTGCACAGTCCCAGAATTTAAGAACTTTGTAGTATGTTAGAGATGGCCATCATGCCAGATTCTCTACACCACTTGATAAACATGGCTCCATCACCACAGCTGGCCGGTACTCCATTTGTCAGTTGCAAATGCAAACTGTGCAAAACAATCCATCCGTTCAACAACGGCGACGCCGACCTCGCACCAAACATGCATGCATGGATCCCATAATCCGATCGTTTTCAGCAGGCGGCGCTGCTCGTTGGGTTCTTCAAATTTTCCACGGGAGCGGACAGAAGCAGGGACGACCGACGACGTCGGCCCGGTTGGCATGACGTGAAAAGGGCCAGATATTGTCAAAAATAGAATGATCTTCTGGTGAATTGTGAGTGAGTGCGGCTGTGACGTCGCGCGCAGCAACAAAAAAGGGCTCCTCCATCGTCTACTACATGGAATGTACGATGGATTTCATCGGCCGATTCGCGTGGAAATAACCAAGTCTGAAACACATGCGTGTTCGACCTTTCAGTCTCGAAAATCCAGAAACCTCTTGCAGCAGCACTGTAGGCTTATTTGTATTTGGTGTTCCTAGTCCGGTACGTATTTGGATTTTCGTATGATACCAGTAGCTTAGTCCTCTCATTCGATGCCAGTCAGCAGCTTCCGACTGAATTTTCCGCGCGTGCAAGAGCTACGGCGTCGTCGGGGAGCTCTCTTTTCCAACGGAACGCGCGGAGGGCGGCGCGCGACGTCCGGCGATCCTGTCTGCGCCGTATGGGTCCAAGGATCGATCTCTCGCCATTCACGCCGGCAAACTGCAGCCATCTACGAATGAAAGGAGAAGTAGCTAGTGTGTGTGGCACCACCGGTGAGCGTGCATGCGTGGGTTCGGCACACGTCGGTTTCAGGAGGACTGGGGAGCGTGGCGCTCCACCCTGATCCACTGGTGAGGCCGCCAAGTTGCTGCCGCTTTTGGAAGCAACTCAGGAATTCAACCCGGATTGCTGGGATCGATTGGCGCCCCTGATCTTTCAGTCGTCCGTGAGAACCCCATACTTTGTGGTTAAGTGTTCCCGCAGAAGAAAAAATAAGGAAAATAAGTTGTCTGGTAATGCTACCGTATGTGATAATTTTGCCCGATGAAGAGAGTATAAAGGATTTATTTTTTTCTCGACAAAGCGTATTTTTATTTACTCATAACCAAGCATATAGCAGATACAAACCGGCATCTACATAGCTTAGATGCACACAGTCAACATCAACACACACAAAAATCATCCTATATTGTCTCCTGCACTGCCTTGATCTTAATAGCAGCAACGCAAGCCCACCGTTGCACACGACAAAATCAGATGATGGAGGATTTTTCACTAGCAGCGTGAAAATCTCGAGTTTGGGACACTTTGGCAACGCTGCACCATCCTCAGAAGTGATAGATGAAGAGACGATTTAAACAAGCAACGGCGGAGCTACGTTGTGAGCTGAGGGGGCCGTGGACCCCCAGCCCAAGCAATTTTCTAACTACTATACGTACTACTGCCCCTGCAGACAGTTCGGCGGTTAACTCTACGATGTGCTATTCCAGTCCGGCACGGTTTGAAATCTGAATCACCAGTTAGGTTAGGTGTAGCTAGGCTTGGACTAGTATAGATATGTAATGTAATCTACCCCTTGTAATTAACCCAGATCAAAGCAATAAAATAATCTCAGGAACGACACGCTCCTGTTGCTATAACCCATCGAGTCTTCTGTGTCGCGTGCGTGTCTTGGTTGCGTCGTATACGAGCGTCTGGCGGCGGAATACATCAAGCAGCTAGCCAGGCTAGCTAGCTTTGTTCATCTGTTCACCAAAATCAATCAACTTGCTTGGACAGCTAGTTTGTACGTGGACGCGTGTGTATCTCGGCCAACGGTCGACGAATCATGTTGTACAAGTACGTCGGAAATTACTCGACGTACGGGGTATGTGCCAATAAGACTTACAGTTTTGCTAGAACTCATCTAGATGAGATATAATTTGGTCTCATTCACATTTTATAATCCTTGAATGTGATGCTATAAGATGCGTGTGTGCTGGCATGGGTTGCATCTGTTCTTGTTTTCAAAGTGAATGAGACCAAATTATGTCTCATCTAGATGAGTTCTAGGTACTCCCTAAGACTTAGGCTCGTCTTCACGCACAATGCACCACCGAACGAGCCCTCTTCACTCACTAGCTCGGCTGCTTCTCAGCTCATGTGGTGTTCTTCACTCAACCAGCCGATGACATCGCAATAGACAGCCTCGAGCCCTCGACGCCGCCCTGCCTTTATTGAGGATACGGCGAGGAAGTTAGGAAGAGCTCTGCGTTTGGAACGGTGGCGACGACATTATAAAATGGTTTTTTTGTGTGTGTGATAGCGCTACAATTTTCTCTCTCGGTTGGTTAGTGGTTGATTGAATTGGAGGATACACATTATAAGTTGTTCTCTCAGTAGCAGTGTTTTCTTTGCGAGAACTCGAAGTCCACTTGCTCACTACAGATTTTTTTTGTCTTTTGGCCCCCCCAAACATTTTTGTCTAGCTCCGCCACTGTAAACAAGCACATCAAAACTTGAAGGCCATGCTCATGAGTTCACAGCGTCGATCCTTATATAGATAGAGCTGCAAATGAATCGAGCTCGAACGAGCTAGACTAAGGTCCAATCTTTTGAGTAGCTATGTGGAAATAAGCTGTTGTGGAAATAAGTTGTTGTGGAAACAAGTCCGAGATAAGCTGTTGTGCAAATAAGTCCATGAAAATAAGTCATCCATTTCTTTTCAGTTTCTGTCATTCAGCTTGTTTTCTCATATGTCACATGAATAGTCCGTAATACACTTGGACTATAATTTAGGACTCGGTAACACTAACATCACTGTCTTGCATACGAATATCACAAAATTTTAAACACCATTACCATACACATGTTTATATCAGAATCACCAACAGAACAATATATAGAAAATGCTCACTGTCCAATAGACAAATAAACTTATTGTCTAACTAATCACAAATAATTAGTAACAGGATACAGAAAATGAATCAATCAATTTGACATCTCATTTTGATGTACAGAAAATGGATCAACCAATTTGACATCTCAATGTCAATTTGATCATACGTATAAAAAAGGATCAGTGCCGCCGTCTTCGCCCCTCCCTCATCGAAACCGGGCAAACCTTTTGTAGTAGATAGTCAGAAAGTCATTGTGCTAAGGCATCATAGGACCAGCGCACCAGAACAGCAACCGCCGCTGATGAAAAGAAGCGTAGATCAGAAGGATCCAACCTGTAGGCACACGATCACAAATGAACGAAGACATGGCCTATGTGGATCCACCGAAGACAACCACCAACTGAATCCCGCGAGATTCGCCGGTGACAAAACTCCATACACCCTCTGATGCGAGAAACTTCCTTGGTTGGACTGCGGATAAAAAGGAAGAAAAAACATGCACACTCCATATATGGTGATAAATTGTCTTATTTTCTTTTAATACATAACATGACAAATGTGCATAATCATACTAAGTTGTCGAGGTAAAATAAAGCGACCTAGCGTTGGGTACATATCAACTCATTTTCAATGAAGGTACATAAACCATTCATACTTGGTTCATTTATTTTTGAGTCGAGCCAAGAAATGAGTAATCCAAGCTTTTTTCAGTCATATTTGCAAATTGCGGCAAACATAAAAAATATTGAAGGCCGCCCAAGTTTCAATGGGGGGAAATAAGTAGGCCCAAGGAGATAATGGTACGAAGTAGGCCAGGAAACTGAGAGCTCCGAATCAAGGCCCGATTTCCGAAGTCTACTTGTTTGTGGGTTAGGTCGAGAGCGGAAAATTCTACTCGCCGCTCGTTGCGGCAAGGTGTCGATGCGTCGCACAGGAGGAGGTGCTAGGAGCGACCGAGTGGGCCGGCCTGTTTTACCGTTTCAGCAAACACCGGTTTTGGGTCTATGATGTTTCCAGCCGGTTTTCCCCCGGTTTTGGGAACCTTCTAGAAGGTTCCTGAACCCGCTTTTTCTTTTTTAGTTTCTTTTTTTTCATTTTCCTTTTTTCTATTTCTCTTCTTTTTTGTTTTTTCTTTTCTTTTTTCTGTTTCTTTCTTCTTTCTGTTTCTTTTCTTTTTCTGTTTCTTTTTTTCGTTCTTTTCTTTTCCTTTTTCCTTTTTAAGTTTATTTTCAAATTTTGTTACCGAATTTCAAAAACTGTTTGTATTTTTCAGATTTTGTTCACAAATTCTAAAAATATTCCCGTTTTACAGAATTTGTTCACAAATTCAAGAAATGTTCCTGGTTTCAATTTTTGTTCCAAATTTCAAAAAATGTTCCTGTTTTCAGATTTTGTTCTCAAATTAAAAAAATGTTCCTGTTTTACAAAATTTGTTCCCAAATTCAATAAATGTTCCCGGTTCCAAATTTTTAAAAAATATTCCTGTTTTTTCAAAAATTGTTCGATTTATTTTTGCTCATGTTTTACAAAATTTGTAAATAATGACATGGATTTCAAAAAATGTTCGTATTTTAAAAAAACACAAATTTCAAAAAATCTTCTTATTTTTCAAATTTTTGTTCACATATTAAAAAATTGTTCGCATTTCAAATTTGTTTGGGATTTTCAAAATTGTTCTCCATTTCGAAATTTATTCTAAAAATTCAAAATTTGTTTGTTATTTTAAAAACTGTTCCCATTTAAAAAGTTTGTTTGAAATTTTTTAAAAAGTTCATGTTATTGAAAATATTTATGTTTACAAAAAAAAATTGTTCACAATTCAAAATTTGTTCTCCTTTAAAAAATATTCATGTTTTTGAAAAAATCACTATTCAGAAACTTGTTCATATTTTCGAAAAACTTTTCTGTGTTTATCGAAAATTGATCGTAATTAAAAAAATGTTCGTGTTTTTCAATATTCGTCCACAACTTCAAAATTGTTCCTGTTCTGCAAATTTGCTTTCAAATTGAAAAATTGCTAACATTTTTTTTAAAACTCGTGTGGGTTCTGTCAAAAACGTTCCTACATGTAAAAAAATATAATCAGAATTTACAATAAAAGATCAAAAAAAGAAAATTAATCCAATCTGCCGGTTTGACTAGGCCTTTTGACCATCAAATTGAATCGGGCACAGTGGCTAGCAACCCCTGTCTACACGCTCGCGGTCACGGGTTCGAATCCCAGCTAAGCGTTGTTGTTAATCCGGGGGAATAACCTATGCGATAGCTCGACAATCTGCCACAGAATGCGGCATAGGAGTTCCCGTCGAGAGCTCCTCCCCAGCGCCTTAAGCGCTGGCGCTCATGCACCCTCCTTTATGTGCTGACCCAACAAGGAGCCAACGCTCGCTTCCCGCAGCTCTCTGGATCGAGTATGACCAGTAGTAGTTGACTGGTCAAACAGTTAAATTAGGCGGGAAAACAAA
>NC_041383.1:112056543-112105710 GCF_002162155.2 Triticum dicoccoides
GCTACCCTCCATGATTGTTGGAGCCATCCTTGTTTTGTTGGTACGTAGAGGTGATCACGCATGGCATCATACATTGGATTCCCGCCGCTCTTTCCTGGCTGGCTGTTGCCATAAGCATTTGGGACTTGACTGCATAGCGAATGAGCAACTGTAGCGGCAAAGTTTCTTCGGCTGCTAGTCCACTGTAGCTCAACATCGTACATTTTATTTGCTCCTCCCTCTCGCGACCCCCTCGCGCTGCCACCCAGGGCGATGCCAGGGGACCAAGCGCCGCCAACCTTCCCTCGAGGCAGATCTCTGCCGCCGCTGCTGCCGGCACTGGCCGCGGTGGTGGCGGCGCCCGACGCCTAAAGGGCTAGGGCAGGAGGGAAGCGACGGATCTCCCATCAGGCGGCGCCTCGTGCGGGGTCTTCGCGCGGCAGCCACGGCGGTGTCTTGGCTGTGCGGCGGTAGCCGGCGAACCCAGGGCTGGCGAGGTCCTCCGGTGGGATTCTCTGCTATGCGATGGGCGGCGGCGGTGGTGTCTTGGCTCCATTCCCATGACACGGACACTATGCACTAATCTACGGCTGACTGCGGGGGATCCCTTTGTCTTTCTCATGTATGGCGGCTTGCTCATCAAACTGTCGGGGGCCCCGTAGGTATATTCTTCCCATGTATCTTCCCCGTTCAATTGTGCCGCTCATTGGAGTGGCAAAGGGGTGCTTCAGCCGGAGGGGAAGGGTGCGTACTCCGCTCCGTGAAGCCGGGGTGGGGGTCGACGATGGTCTGCGCTGAACAGGGCAGGTCACTGGCTATGCACGCCGGCGACGCACCAGCGGTGGCCTTCCTGGTACCCAAGTGGTGGAAGCCTCACGTGTTCTACTTCTCCTAGATGTTGGCGGCGGACGCGGGCATGTTGGCCACCAACTTGTTGATCTCCGCATAGCCGGCTTCTTTCTCCACCGACTGGGCGCGGTTCCTCCAACATTGACGGTGGATGGCACGGCGGATAGCCTCGTCCATGGCAACCATGATGCACGTTTCGTCGTGCTCCCCCGCGTGTCTGCCTGGAGCAACTCGCCACTCCTCCACGAGCTGGTTTGGAGCGGCGAGTTGATGAACCACGCATCAGCTTGGATCGGCAACTTGCTCCATCGGGCTAGAAGAGGGAGATGGAGCAGCGATTTGCCTAGCTCGTATCCGATGGGCTTGGCGGGCTAACCAACCATCTTTTATGCCGAAGAACTGCTCTTCCTACTCGCCGGATGCCATCGAAAGGGTGGAGAAAATGGTGGAAGGAGGAAATGGGGGAGCGGTGGAGTGGTGCGATTCTTGCCCGGGCCTCCTTTAAATAGCCAGTTGACGGGAGGAACTTGTCCGATGTTGTGTTTTAATGCCAACCTGCTTGTGAACGGACCAGGGGCGCAGGTTTAATCGAGATGTTTGAATGCGGCGAGGAGGCATGTTCAGCTGGGCGTGCAGTGAGTGACACCCTCGGCCGGCGTGCCGCTTCAATGGCGGTGCCAGTGAGAGGTTGCGTCTGTTCTGGACCGGCTTCGACGTGGAGCGGCGCTCTATATTGGCATGAATGCGGGCAGCTGACGTTAGGCGGGAGCGCGCGCAGGTGAGGGAGGATGGTTTTGGGTAGTCCGGGGTTGTCAGGAGCGGGTGAGGGTATTGTCTGGACACCCGTAAAAACCCCACCTTTTGTCGCAGGTGAGGGAGGATGTCTTGATGTGGACCGATGCAGTACCCCGCTGATACGAACTGAACGATTGCGGGTGATTTGAAAGTCGACGTTCGAGATGCCCTTACAATAGGCAAGAATATGCTACCTTGGTGGCTAGCTAATGAAAATCCCGTCACTGGTTAGTGTGATAAACTGCAGAAATTGCATTCAAACAGATACCCATAAGACCACAAACATCAAACAAGCCTTTAGGAATGGAGTCCCCGGAACTCCAAGACCATGCCTTTAGGAAGTGGTGACATTGCAGGATCCATCCAGTGAAGACCAGAACGAAAGAAAGGCGTACCCAGCCCAGTAATAACAAATAGTATAAGTCAAACTGCGATCCTGTCCGACATGAAATAAACGATAGCAGGATTCAAATATATTTTTACAACCAAATGGAGAGTTGGCGATGTGATCGGACATTAGACAAGTAACAGAGACAATTAAGAGCGCGAAGCTATTAATAGGAATCCCGTAGGCTACACTAGCAAAAATTTAAAAGAAAACAACGAAGAAAGGAAAAAAAGTTATCGCCACAGTGATTCAACTTCTCTAAACAGGCGAACACAAACTACCACCAAAGACAACACCCAAAAAACATAAAAGGTTTTCAAAAACGACGCCTTAAAAAAAAAACAGTGCACAAGCGTTTCGTTGCTCGATCCAAGATCTTAGATTTCACCCTGAAGAAAGTCCGAGCTCTCGAAACAATACCTTCGGCAAGGCAATTTCCATGCACAACCAATAAAGATCAGACCTTAGGTCTTCACTCTAAAAGTCACGACTCGACAACAAGGAGCAGCACCAAAAAAGAGATCCTCCAGTGCCGCCGCCCCCACTTGTCACTGTTGCTACTGAAAGTTGTCAAACACATGCCTGACTCTATCACCTCTAAGGCTTCCTTCGCCTTCTGATCCTCCGATCTTAGCCATCATGACTTCCAACATCGCTGTCTATGCTATGAAAATCGAGCTACCTACATGTCCAATGGTTTCACCAAACAACAGAGCTTCACATCGCACCCCCATGGAGCTACATAGGCTGATATCGACACGTACGACCGGATTCTATCCGATCCAGATATCCTTGGGCAAGATCTCCGGCAGCGGTTCCGGAACACGTCGACGACTAGATCGAGGAGGACCGATCATGCAGATCGTTGTCGTGATGCGATAAGAGCACTAGGGCCACCACCATGCCGCTGCCTCCACCACGTTGACGCCATCGCCGCCATGGCAGAGGACACAGGCCCGTGCTGCCC
The DNA here is from genome assembly GCF_002162155.2 of Triticum dicoccoides. Taxonomy (NCBI): domain Eukaryota; kingdom Viridiplantae; phylum Streptophyta; class Magnoliopsida; order Poales; family Poaceae; genus Triticum; species Triticum dicoccoides. The sequence goes on from NC_041383.1 coordinate 112,059,522, forward strand.
ACGTCCCACGCCGCCGACTGAAAATGGACGCCTAATCGAGGTGGATCCTGACCTGCCGTCACCCTCTCGCCTGCACGATCCGTGAAGGAAATATGCCCTAGAGGCAATAATAATGTAGTTATTTATATTTCCTTATATCATGATAAATATTTATATTCATGCTAGAATTGTATTAACCAAAAACTTAGTACATGTGTGAATACATAGACAAAACATAGTGTCCCTAGTATGCCTCTACTTGACTAGCTCGTTAATCAAAGATGGTTATGTTTCCTAACCATAGACATGTGTTGTCATTTGATGAATGGGATCACATCATTAGAAGAATGATGTGATGGACAAGACCCATCCGTTAGCTTAGCATTAAGATCATTACAGTTTTATTGCTAGTGCTTTCTTCATGACTTATACACGTCCCTCAGACTATGAGATTATGCAACTCCCGAATATCGAAGGAACACCTTGTGTGCTATCAAACGTCATAACGTAAGTGGGTGATTGTAAAGATGCTCTACAGGTGTCTCCGAAGGTGTTTGTTGGCTTGGCATAGATCGAGATTAGGATTTGTCACTCAGTGTATCGGGGAGGTATCTCTGGGCCCTCTCAGTAATGCTCATCACTATAAGCCTTGGAAGCAATGTGACTAATGAGTTAGTTGGGGGATGAAGCATTACAGAACGAGTAAAGAGACTTGCCGGTAACGAGATTGAACTAGGTACGATGATACCGATGACCGAATCTTGGGCAAGTAACATACCGATGACAAAAGGAACAACGTATGTTGTTATGCGGTTTGACCGATAAAAATCTTCGTAGAATATGTAGGAGCCAATATGAGCATCCAGGTTCTGCTATTGGTTATTGGCTGGAGATGTGTCTCGGTCATGTCTACATAGTTCTCGAACCCGTAGGGTCCACACGCTTAACGTTCGATGACGATTTGTATTATGAGTTACGTGTTTTGATGACCGAAGTTTGTTCGGAGTCCTGGATGAGATCATGGATGTGATGAGGAGTCTCGAAATGGTCGAGACTTAAAGATTCATATATTGGAAGGCTATATTCGGACATCGGAAAGGTTTTGAGTGATTCAAGTATTTTTTTGGAGTACCGGGGAGTTACGGGAATTCATTGGGAGAAGTAATGGGCCTTATTGGGCCATACGGGAAAGGAGGAGGCAGCCCAAAGTGGAGATGGCGCGTGCCCCCCCATGGGTCCGAATCTGACTAGGGGAAGGGGGTGGCGGCCCCCTTGCCCTTTCCTACTCCCTCTCTCTTTCCCTCTTTCCTTCTCTCCTACTCCAAAAGGGAAAGGGATTCCTACTAGGACTTGGAAGTCCTAGCAGGACTCCATACTCTAGGCGCACCCCTAGGGGGCCGGCCTCCCTCCCTCCCTCCTTTATATACGTGGGCAGGGGGCACCCCAAAGACACACAAGTTTCTCTTAACCGTGTGCGGTGCCCCCCTCCACAGTTACACACCTCGATCATACCATCGTAGTGCTTAGACAAAGCCCTGCGCCGGTAGCATCATCATCACCTTCGCCACGCTGTCGTGCTGACGGAACTCACCCTCGTCCTCAACTAGATCAAGAGCACGGGGCATGTCATCGAGCTGAACGTGTGCTGAACACAGAGGTGCCGTACGTTCGGTACTTGATCGGTTGGATCGCGAAGAAGTTCGACTACAACAACCGCGTTATTGAAACGCTTCTGCTTTCGGTCTATGAGGGTACGTGGACACACTCTCCCCTCTCATTACTATGCATCACCTAGATAGATCTTGCGTGATCGTAGGAAATTTTCTGAAATTACTACGTTCCCCAACAGTGGTATCAGAGCTAGGTCTATGCGTAGATGTTATATGCACGAGTAGAACACAAAGAGTTGTGGGCGATAATAGTCATACTGCTTACCAGCAACGTCTTACTTTGATTCGGTGGTATTGTTGGATGAAGCGGACTGGACCGTTACATGACCGCGTTCATGAGACTGGTTCTACCAACGTGCTTCGCACACACGTGCCTAGTGGGTGTCTGTTTCTCCAACTTTAGGTGAATTGAGTTTGACTACGCCCGGTCCATGTTGAAGGTTAAAACAACACACTTGACGAAAAATTGTTGTGGTTTTGATGCGTAGGTAAGAACAGTTCTTGCTAGAAGCCCATAGCAGTCACGGAAAACTTGCAACAACAAATTAGAGGACGTCTAACTTGTTTTTGTAGGGCTTGCAGTGATGTGATATGGTCAAGACATGATGTGATATAATTTGTTGTATGAGATGATCATGTTTTGTAACAGAGTTATCGGCAACTGGCAGGAGCCATATGGTTGTTGCTTTATTGTATGCAATGCAATCGCCATGTAATTGTTTTTACTTTATCACTAAGCGGTAGCGATAGTCGTAGAAGTAATAGTTGGCGGGACAATGCTACGGTGAAGATCAAGGTGTTGCGCCGGTGACGATGGAGATCATGACGATGCTTTGGTGATGGAGATCATGATGATGCTTTGGTGATGGAGATCATGAGCACAAGATGACGATGGCCATATCATGTCACATATTTTGATTGCATGTGATGTTTATCTTTTATGCATCTTATTTTGTTTAGTACGGCGGTAACATTATAAGATGATCCCTTACTAAATTTCAAGGTATAAGTGTTCTCCCTGAGTATGCACCGTTGCTACAGTTCGTCGTGCCGAGACACCACGTGATGATCGGGTGTGATAAGCTCTACATTCACATAAAACCGGTGCAAGCCAGTTTTGCACACGCAGAATACTCGGGTTAAACTTGACGAGCCTAGCATATGCAGATATGGCCTCAAAACACTGAGACCAAAAGGTCGAGCATGAATCATATAGTAGATATGATCAACATAGTGATGTTCACCATTGAAAACTACTCCATCTCACGTGATGATTGGACATGGTTTAGTTGATATGGATCACGTGATCATTTAGATGACTAGAGGGATGTCTATCTAAGTGGGAGTTCTTAAGTAATATGATTAATTGAACTTTAATTTATCATGAACTTAGTCCTGATAGTATTTTGCAAATTATGTTGTAGATCAATAGCTCGCGTTATAGCTTCCCTATGTTTTTTATATGTGTTCCTAGAGAAAACTAAGTTGAAAGATGATAATAGCAATGATGCGGACTGGGTCCATGATCTGAGGTGTATCCTCATTGCTACATAGAAGAATTATGTCCTTGATGCACCGCTAGGTGACATACCTATTGCAAGAGCAGATGCAGACGTTATGAACATTTGGCTAGCTCAATATGATGACTACTTGATAGTTTAGTGCACCATGTTTTACGGCTTAGAACCGAGACTTCAAAAACGTTTTTTAAAATGTCACGGAGCATATGAGATGTTCCAAGAGCTGAAATTGGTATTTCAGACTCATGCCCATGTCAAGAGGTATGAGACCTTTGACATGTACTTTGCCTAAAAGATGGAGGAGAATTGCTCAACTAGTGAGCATGTGCGCAGAATGTCTGGGTACTACAATCACTTGAATCAAGTGGGAATTAATCTTCCAGATAAGATAGTGACTGACAGAGTTCTCTAGTCACCATCACCAAGTTACTGGAACTTCGTGATGAACTATAGTATGCAAGGGATGACGAAAACGATTCCCGAGCTCTTCTTGATGCTGAAATCGACAAAGGTAGAAATCAAGAAAGAGCATCAAGTGTTGATGATTAAACAAGACCACTAGTTTCATGAAAAGGGCAAAGGGAAAGAAAAGGAACTTCAAGAAGAATGGAAAGCAAGTTGTCACTCCCGTGAAGAAGCCCAAAGCTGGACCTAAGTTTGAAACTTAGTGCTTCTACTGCAAATGAAATGGTCAGTAGAAGTGGAACTGCCCCAAATATTTGGTGGATAAGAAGGATGGCAAAGTGAACAAAGGTATATTTTATATACATATTATTGATGTGTACTTTACTAGTGCTCGTAGTAATCCCTGGGTATTTGATACTTGTTTGGTTGCTAAGATTAGTAAGTCGAAATAGATTGCAGAATAAATAGAGACTAGTTGAGGATGAAGTGATGATGTGTGTTGGGAGTGGTTCCAAGATTGATATGATCATCATCGAGCACTCCCTATACTTTCGGGATTAGTGTTGAACCTAAAAAAATGTTGTTTGGTGTTTGCGTTGAGCATGAATATGATTAGATCATGTTAACTGAAATACATTTATTCATTTAAGAAAGAGAGTAAATGTTATTCTGTTTACATGAATAAAACCTTCTATGGTCATACACCCAATGTTGATGGTTTATTGAATCTCGATCGTGGTAATACACATATTCATAGTATTGATTCTAGAAGATGCAAAGTTGATAATGATAGTGAAACTTATTTGTGGCACTACTGTTTGGGTCATGTTGGTGTAAAGCGCATAAAGAAACTCCATAAAGATGGACATTTGGAATCACTTGATTATGAATCATTTGATGCTTGCGAACCATGCCTTATGGGCTAGATGACTAAAACTCTGTTCTTCGGAACAATGGAATGAGCTAGTGACTTATTGGAAATAATACATACTGATGTATGCGGTCCAATGAGTGTTGATGCTCGTGGTGGGTATCGTTATTTTTTGACCTTCACAGATGATTTGAGTAGATATGGGTATATCTACTTAATGAAACACAAGTCTGAAACATTTGAAAAGTTCAAAGAATTTCAGAGTGAAGTGGAGAATCATCGTAACAAGAAAATAAAGTTTCTACGATCTGATTGTGGAGGAGAATATTTGAGTTACGAGTTTGGCCTTCATTTAAAACAATGTGGAATAGTTTCACAGCTCACGCCACCTGGAACACTACAACATAATGGTGTGTCCGAATGTTGTAACCACACTTTATTGGATATGGTGCGATCTATGATGTCTCTTACCGATTTACCACTATCGTTTTGGGGTTATGCATTAGAGACAGCTGCATTCTTCGTTAAACAGGGCACCATCGAAATCCGTTGGGACGACGCCTTATGAGCTGTGGTTTGGCAAGAAACCAAAGTTGTTGTTTCTGAAAGTTTGGGGCTGCGATACTTATGTGAAAAAGCTTCAACCTGATAAGTTTGAACTCAAATAGGAGAAATGTATCTTCATAGGATACCCAATAGAAACTGTTGGGTACACCTTCTATCACAGATCCGAAGGCAAGATATTCGTTGCTAAGAATGGATCCTTTCTAGAGAAGGAGTTTCTCTCGAAAGAAGTGAGTGGGAGGAAAGTAGAAGTTGAAGAGGTAATTGTACCTTCTCCTAAATTGGAAAGTAGTTAATCACATAAATCAGTTCTAGTGATTCCTACACCAATTAGTGAGGAAGCTAATGATGATGATCATGAAACTTCAGATTAAGTTACTACCGAACCTCGTAGGTCAACCAGAGTATGGTTCGCACCAGAGTGGTACGGTAATCCTTTTCTGAAGTCATTTTACTAGACCTTGATGAACCTACAAACTATGAGGAAGAGATGATGATCCCAGATTCCGTGAAATGGCTTGAGGCCATGAAATCTGAGATGGGATCCATGTATGAGGACAAAGTGTGGACTTTGGTGGACTTGCCCGATGATCGGCAAGCCATTAAGAATAAATGGATCTTCAACAGGAATACGGACGCTGATAGTAGTGTTACTATCTACAAAGCTCGACTTGTCGCAAAAGGTTTTGGACAAGTTCAAGGTGTTGACTACAATGAGATTTTCTCAACTGTAGCGATGCTTAAATCCATCCGAATCATGTTAGAAATTGCCATATTTTATGAAATCTGGCAAATGGATGTCAAAACTGCATCCCTTAAATGGATATTTCTTAAAGAAGAGTTGTATATGATGCAACCAGGAGGTTTTGTCGATCCTAAAGGTGCTAACAAAGTGTGCGAGCTCCATCGATCCATTTGTGGACTGGTGCAAGCATCTCGGAGTTGGAATATATGCTTTGATAAGGTGATCAAAGTATATGGTTTTATACAGACTTATGGAGAAGCCTGTATTTACAAGAAAGTAAGCGGGAGCACTACAGTATTTCTGATAAGTATATGTGAATGACATATTGTTGATTGGAAATGATGTAGAATTTTCTGGAATGCATAAAGGAGAGTTTGAAAGGAGATTTTCAAAGAAAGACCTCAGTGAAGCTACTTACATATTGGGCATCAAGATCTACAGAGATAGATCAAGACGATTGATAAGTTTTTTCAACGAGTACATACCTTGACAAGATTTTGAAAGAGTTCAAAATGGACTAGTCAAAGGAGTTCTTGCCTGTATTACAAGGTTGAGTAAGACTCAAAGCCCGGCCACGGCAGAAGATAGAAAGAGATTGAAAGTCATTCCCTATGCCTCAATCATAGGTTCTATAAAGTATGCCATGCTATGTACCAGACCAGTTGTGTGCCTTGCTATGAGTCAGCAAGGGGGTACGATAGTGATCCAGGAGTGGATCACTGCATAGCGGTCAAAGTTATCCTTAGTTACCTAAGAGGACTAAGGAAATATTTCTCGGTTATGGAAGTGATAAAGAGTTCGTCGTAAAGTGTTATATCGATGCAAGCTTTTACACTGATCTAGATGACTCTAAGTCTCAATCTGGATACATATTGAAAGTGGGAGCAATTATCTAGAGTAGCTCAATGCAGAGCATTGTAGACATAGAATATTTGAAAATACATATGGCTCTGAATGTGACAGACCCGTTGACTAAACTTCTCTCATAAGCAAAACATGGTCACACCTTAAAACTCTTTGGGTGTTAATCACATAGCAATGTGAACTAGATTATTGACTCTAGTAAACCCTTTGGTTGTTGGTCACATGGCGATGTGAACTATGGGTGTTAATCACATACATATGTGAACTATTGATGTTAAATCACATGGCTATGTGAACTAGATTATTGACTCTAGTGCAAGTGGGAGACTGAAGGAAATATGCCCTAGAGGCAATAATAAAGTTGTTATTTATATTTCCTTATATCATGATAAATGTTTATTATTCATGCTAGAATTATATTAACCGGAAACTTAGTACATGTGTGAATACATAGACAAAACAAAGTGTCCCTAGTATGCCTCTACTTGGCTAGCTTGTTAATCAAAGTTGGTTATGTTTCCTAACCATAGACATGTGTTGTCATTTCATGAATGGGATCACATAATTAGAAGAATGATGTGATGGACAAGACCCATCCGTTAGCTTAGCATTATGATCGTTACAGTTTCATTGCTACTGCTTTCTTCATGACTTATACACGTTCCTCAGACTATGAGATTATGTAACTCCCGAATACTGAAGGAATACCTTGTGTGCTATAAAACGTCACAACGTAACTGGGTGATTATAAAGATGCCCTACAGGTGTCTCCGAAGGTGTTTGTTGGGTTGGCATAGATCGAGAATAGGATTTGTCACTCCGTGTATCGAAGAGGTATCTCTAGGCCCTCTCGGTAATGCTCATCACTATAAGCCTTGCAAGCAATGTGGCTAATGAGTTAGTTGCGGGATGAAGCATTATGGAACGAGTAAAGAGACTTTCCGGTAATGAGATTGAACTAGGTATGATGATACCAAAGATCGAATCTCGGGCAAGTAACATACCGATGACAAAGGTAACAACGTATGTTGTTATGCGGTTTGACCGATAAAGATCTTCGTAGAATATGTAGGAGCCAATATGATCATCCAGGTTCCGCTATCGGTTATTGACCGGAGATATGTCTCGGTCATGTCTACATAGCTCTCGAACCCATAGGGTCCGCACGCTTAACGTTCGATGGCGATTTGTATTATGAGTTATGTGTTTTGATGACCGAAGTTTGTTTGGAGTCCCGGATGAGATCACTGACGCGACGAGGAGTCTTGAAATGGTCGAGATGTAAAGTTTCATACATTGGAAGGCTATATTCGAACATCAGAAATGTTCTGAGTGATTCGGGTATTTTTTGGAGTACCAGGGAGTTACGGGAATTCACCGGGAGAAGTAATGGGCTTTATTGGGCCATACGGGAAGGGAGGAGGTAGGACAAAGGGGAGGCGGCGCCCCCCATGGGTCCTAATTGGACTAGGGGAAGGGGGGGTGCCCTCCTTGCCCTTTCCTACTCCCTCTCTCTTTCCCTCTTTCCTTCTCTCCTACTCCAAAAGGGAAAGGGATGCGTACTAGGACTTGGTAGTCCTTGTAGGACTCCATACTCTAGGCACATCCCTAGGGGGCCGGCCTCCCTCCCTACCTCCTTTATATACGTAGGCAGGGGGCACCCCAAAGACACACAAGTTTCTCTTAACCGCGTGCGGTGCCCCCCTCCACAGTTACACACCTCGATCATACCATCATAGTGCTTAGGGAAAGCCCTACGCCGATAGCATCGTCATGACCGTCGCCACGCCGTCGTGCTGACAGAACTCACCCTCGCCCTCAACTGGATCAAGAGCACGAGGGACGTCATCGAGCTGAACGTCTGCTGAATGCGGAGGTGCCGTACATTCGGTACTTGATCGGTTGGATCGCAAAAAAGTTCGACTACATCAACTACGTTATTGAAACGCTTCCGCTTTTGGTCTACGAGGGTACGTGGACAAACTCTCCCCTCTTGTTGCTATGCATCACCTAGGTAGATCTTGTGTGATCGTAGGAATTTTTTTTGAAGTTACTACGTTCCCCAACAATCCTCCACCTCGAAGCTCGCCGTGTGTTGTAGGTCCCGAGCGCTACCACCGTGGGGATGCGCAACCACACCCCCGTGATCCTCGCCATCGCAGTGTCCCGGCCCAACCTCATCGCCCCGTGGCAGAGGCCCTACGCGGGAAGGCAAAATGCCCCGCCGCCAGCCAGGCTTTGCCCGGCCGAGTCCTTTGTCAGCGGTGAGGGAGGAGCGAGGGAGAGGAGGATACTAGCGGCGGCGACGGGAGTGCCCTCCCCGTTGCCCACGGGAGCAACGTGAGAGGGTACATGATGTTGTTGCTGGCTAGCCCTAGCCCTAGCTCTTCTCTCTCTCTCTCTCTCACTTGGCTCTCTCTCGCTCGGCGCCATCACTCGATCAACAGAGGAGGAAGAAGATCAGAGAGGGAGGAAGAGCAGTGACACGGTGAGGATTTTTTCCGGCGCACGATCGCCTCTTTGAGCACAAACTCAAAACCCCACTCCATTACAATGATCAACACAACAAGCTTTATACCTAGGAAACACTGGGCCATGACCCACTCGCACCTGCCCACTCCCGCGCTCCGATCGGCCCACTCTGCACGCCCCGCAACACGCTCCGCGTCGAGGCTGCGACGATCCAGCGCTCCCGCTGCACCCGGATCGCTTCCTGACCTAGTCCACACGCACACACGCATGGTGTCTAGCCTGCACAACCACCCCATTCACCACATGCATGCACGCACACACACACACACACGCCTGCGGTCCTGACGCGCTCGACACGGCCAGTGTGCACCCATAACACGCACCGGTCGCGTCCGGCTTGCCGCTGCGGCTGATTGCCCAACACACACGCCCTAAGCCATGGCTCAGAGCAGCCCGCCGTCCTCGACGACGTTGTCCAACAGTAGGGAACGTTCCGCCGTCGTCGCCTTCTTCAGCAGAGGGCACTCTCGTTTGAAGTGGCCGCGCTCGCTGCACTTATAGCAGCGCCTGGGCCGGTTGCCGCCGAAGCCCGATGCGTTGCTGCGCACGTCACCGTCGTCCCGTGCACCTCCCTGCTGTCGTTCCTGAGCTCGCCACTGCGCCACGTGTACATGAGCGTGTCGTTTGCTCGCTCGCTATCCACCTGCCCGCATCGTCGTAGCCGCTCGTCGAACGCCTTCGGGCGACCCAGTGCGTCCTCGAAGAGCATCGTGCCGACATCGCAGAATTTCTCGATCCCGGCCACCGCCGCGTATAGGCGGTCCGGCACCGAGTCCATCAGTGTCTTGACGAGCGCTGCATCCTCCAGGGTTGAGCCTAGCGCCGCGTAGCACGCTGCCATGCCACCAAGCATGCCGGCGAACGCGTCCAGGGCCTCAGTCTCCGCCATGCGCAGGAGCTCGAACTCCCCCTGGAGCGTGCCCAGCCGCACCGCCCGTACGTGATCCGTGCCCACCAACCTCGCCTTCAGGCTCGCCCACACCTCCACGGCAGTCTTCTTTGCCGCCACCTGCAGCAGCAGGTCCTCGGCGAGTGCACTGAGCAGGTAGGCGCGCGCGGGCTTGTCCTTCTTCGCGATGACCGCTGCCGCCGCGTCCTCTGGCACGACCACAACCTCCCACAGCCAGACAGCGTTGAGGTTCGCCTCGATATTGATGGCCCATGCTGTGTAGTTCTCGCTGGTGAGCTACGGCACAGGCTGCGGCAGCGATCTGCTTGCGCCACCGTCGTACGAGACGGTCGACATCGCCGGTGTACCCTGACCCTTACGTGGCTCTAATGCCAACTGTTGTTGCCGGCTAGCCCTAGCCATAGCTCTTATCGCTCTCTCTCACTTGGCTCTCTCTCGCTCAACGCCGTCGCTCAATCAACAGAGGAGGAAGAAGATCAGAGAGGGAGGAAGAGCAGTGACACGGCGAGGATTTTTCCGGGCGCACGAACGCCTCCTTGAGCACAAACTCAAAACCCCACGCCATTACAATGATCAACATAGCGAGCTTTATACCCAGGCAACGCTGGGCCACGAACCACTCACACCTGCCCACTCCCACGCTAAGATCGGCCCGCTGTGCATGCCCCGCGACGTGCTCCGTGCGTGTGCACCATGTCGACCCCGCAACGATCCCGCGCTCCCGCTGCACCTGGATCGCCTCCTCACCTAGTCCACACGCACACACGCACGGTGTGTAGCCCACACAACCACCCCGTGCACCACACGCATGCACACACGTGTTGGGGAATGTAGTAATTTAAAAAAAAATTCCTACGCACACGCAAGATCATGGTGATGCATAGCAATGAGAAGGGAGAGTGTCGTCCACGTACCCTCGTAGACCGTAAGCGGAAGCGTTAGCACAACGCGGTTGATGTAGTCGTACGTCTTCACGATCCGACCGATCCAAGTACCGAACGTACGACACCTCCGAGTTCAGCACACGTTCATCTCGATGACGTCCCGCGAACTCCGATCCAGCAGAGCATCATGGGAGAGTTCCGTCAGCACGACAGCTTGATGACCGTGATGATGTTGCTACCGATGCAGGGTTTCTCCTAAGCACCGCTACGATATGACCGAGGTGGAATATGGTGGAGGGGGGCACCGCACATGGCTGGGAGAGATCAACAGATCAACTTGTGTGTCTAGAGGTGCCCCTGCCCCCGTATATAAAGGAGTGAAGGAGGGGGGAGGGCCGGCCCTCCTATGGTGCACCCTGGAGGAGTCCTACTCCCACCGGGAGTAGGATTCCCCCCTTCCAAGTTGTAGGAATAGGAGTCAAGGAAAGGGAAAAGAGAAGAGAAGGAAGGAGGGGGCGCAGCCCCTCCCCCTAGTCCAATTTGGACTAGGCCTTGGGGGGGGGGGGCGGGGCGCAGCCTCCCCTCTGTTTCCCCTAAAGCCCAATATGGCCCATATACTCCCCAGCGAATTCCTGTAACTCTCCGGTACTCCGATAAATACCTGAATCACTCGGAACCTTTCCGATGTCCGAATATAGTCATCCAATATATCGATCTTTTCGTCTCGACCATTTAAAGACTCCTCGTCATGTCCCCGATCTCATCCGGGACTCCGAACTACCTTCGGTATATCAAAACACATAACTCATAATATAAATCGTCACCGAACGTTAAGTGTGCGGAACATATGGGTTCGAGAACTATGTAGACATGACCGAGACACATCTGCGATCAATAACCAATAGCTGAACCTGGATGCTGATATTGGCTCCCACATATTCTACGAAGATCTTTATCAGTCAAACCGCATACAATAGGTCTGGTAAATAGCATATCATACTTTATAGAACCTATGACTATGGCATAGGGAATGACTTTAATTCTCTTTCTATTTTCTGCCGTGGTCGGGCTTTGAGTCCTACTCAACTTCACACCTTGCAACACAGGCAAGAACTCGTTCTTTGACTGTTCCATTTTGAATACTTCAAAATCTTATCAAGGTATGCACTCATTGAAAAATCTTATCAAGCGTCTTGATCTATCTCTATAGATCTTGATGCTCAATGTGTAAGCAGCTTTACCGGGGTCTTTCTTTGAAAAACTCCTTTCAAACACTCCTTTATGCTTTCCAGAAAATTCTAATTTATTTCTGATCAACAATATGTCATTCACATATACTTATCAGAAAGGCTGTAGTGCTCCCACTCACTTTCCTGTAAATACAGGCTTCACCGCAAGTCTGTATAAAACTATATGCTTTGATCAACTCATCAAAGAGTATATTACAACTCCGAGATGCTTGCACCAGTCCATGGATGGATCACTGGAGCTTGGATACTTTGTTAGCACCTTTAGGATTGACAATACCTTCTGGTTGCATCATATACAACTCTTCTTTAATAAATCCATTAAGGAATGCAGTTTTGACATCTATTTGCCAAATTTCATAAAATGTGGCAATTGCTAACATGATTTGGACAGACTTAAGCATCGATACAAGTGAGAAAATCTCATCGTATTCAACACCTTGAACTTGTCGATTTTTTTGTGACAAGTCGAGCTTTGTAGATAGGAACACCAATATCAACGTCTGTCTTCCTCTTGAAGATCCATTTATACAATATGGCTTGCCGATCATCGGGCAACTCCACCAAAGTCCACACTTTGTTCTCATACATGGATCCCATCTCAGGTTTCATGGCCTCAAGCCATTTCGCTGAATCTAGGCTCATCATCGCTTCCTCATAGTTTGTTGGTTCATCATGGTCTAGTAACATGACTTCCAGAACAGGATTACCTTACCACTCCGGTGCGGACTGTACTTTGGAAGACCTACGAGGTTCTATAGTAAGTTAATCTGAAGTTTCATGATCATCATCATTAGCTTCCTCACTAATTGGTGTAGGAATCACTGGAACTGATTTCTGTGATGAACTAGTTTCCAATTCGGGAGAAGGTACAATTACCTTATCAAGCTCTATTTTCCTCCCACTCACTTCTTTCGAGAGAAACTCCTTCTCTAGAAAGGATCCATCTTAGGAACGAATATCTTGCCTTCGGATCTGTGGTAGAAGGTGTACCCAACAGTTTCCTTTGGGTATTCTATGAAGACACACTTCTCCGATTTGGGTTTGAGCTTATCAGGTTGAAACTTTTTCTCATAAGCATTGCACCCCCGAACTTTAAGAAACGACAACTTTGGTTTCTTGCCAAACCACAGTTCATAAGGCGTCGTCTCAATGTATTTTGATTGTGCCCTATTTAAAGTGAATGCAACTGTCTCTAATGCATAACCCCAAAACGATAGTGGTAAATCGGTAAGATACATCATAGATCACACCATGTCCAATAAAGTGCGGTTACGATGTTCGGACACACCATTATGCCGTGGTGTTCCATGTGGCGTGAGCTGTGAAACTATCCCACATTGTTTTTAAATGAAGGCCAAACTCGTAACTCAAATATTCTCCTCTACGATCAGATTGTAAAAACTTTATTTTCTTGTTATGATGATTCTCCACTTCACTTTGAAATTCTTTGAACTTTTCAAATGTTTCAGACTTATGCTTCATTAAATAGACATAATCATATCTGCTCAAATCATCTGTGAAGGTCAGAAAAATAACGATACCCGCCACGAGCATCAACACTCATTGGACCGCATACATCAGTATGTATTATTTCCAACAAGTCAGTAGCTCGTTCCATTGTTCCGGAGAACGGAGTTTTAGTCATCTTGCCCAAAAGGCACGGTTTGCAAGCATCAAATGAATCATAATCAAGTGATTCCAAAAGTCCATCTTTATGGAGTTTCTTCATGCGCTTTACACCGATATGACCCAAATGGCAGTGCCACAAATAGGTTGCACTATCATTATCAACTTTGCATCTTTTGGCATCAATATTATGAATATGTGTATCACCATGATCAAGATTCAATAAACCATCAAAATTGGGTGTATGACCATAGAAAGTTTTATTCATGTAAACAGAATAACAATTTATTCTCTGTCTTAGATGAATAATCGTATCGCAATAAACGTGATCTAATCATAATTATGCTCAATGCAAACACCAAATAACATTTATTTAGGTTCAACACTAATCTTGAAAATATAGGGAGTGTGCGACGATGATCATATCAATCTTGGAACCACTTCCAACACACATTGTCACTTCACCCTCAACTAGTCTCTGTTTATTCTGTAACTCCTGTTTCGAGTTACTAATCTTAGCAACCGAACAAGTATCAAATACCCATGGGTCACTATAAACACTAGTAAGGTACACATCAATAACCTGTATATCAAATATACCCTTGTTCACTTTGCCATCCTTCTTAGCTACCAAATATTCAGGGCATTTCCACTTCCAGTGACCATTTCCTTTGCAGTAGAAGCACTCAGTTTCAGGCTTTGGTCCAGCTTTGGGCTTCTTCGCGGGAGTGACAACTTGCTTGCCATTCTACTTGAAGTTCCCTTTCTTTCCCTTTGCCCTTTTCTTGAAACTAGAGGTCTTGTCAATCATCAACACTTGAGGCTCTTTCTTGATTTCTACCTTCGTTGATTTAAGCATCACGAAGAGCTCGAGAATCGCTTTCGTCATCCCTTGCATAATATAGTTCATCACAAAGTTCCAATAACTTGGTGATGGTGACTAGAGAACTCTGTCAATCACTATCTTATCTGGAGGATTAACTCCCACTTGATTCAAGCGATTGTAGTACCCAGACAATCTAAGCACATGCTTAATGCTTGAGCTATTCTCCTCCATCTTTTAGCTATAGAACTTGTTAGAGACTTCATATCTCTCAACTCGGGTATTAGCTTGAAATATTAACTTCAACTCTTGGAACATCTCATATGGTCCATGACGTTCAAAACGTCTTTGAAGTCCCGATTCTAAGCCGTTAAGCATGGTGCACTAAACTATCAAGAAGTCATCATATTGAGCTAGCCAAATGTTCATAACGTCTGCATCTGCTCTTGCAACAGGTCTGTCACCTAGCGGTGCATTGCTACGTCTTGAGCTTGCGTTGGTTTTCCTTGAAGAGGAAAGGGTGATGCAGCAATAGTAACGTAAGTATTTCCCTCAGTTTTTGAGAACCAAGGTATCAATCCAGTAGGAGGCTCCTCAAAAGTCCCACGCACCTACACAAACAAAAAAAGAGCTCACAACCAACGCAATAAAGGGGTTGTCAATCCCTTCACGGCCACTTGTGAAAGTGAGATCTGATAGAGATAGTATGATAAGATAAATATATTTTTGGTATTTTATAATATACTCCCTCCGTTTTAGAATATAAGGTGTATTAGTTTCCGTGCAAGTCAACCATTTGAAAGTTTGACCAAGATTATAGAACAAAATAGAAACATCTACAATACCTAATAGATAAAATATGAAACTACCTTTCATGATCGATCAAATGATATAAATTTCATATTGTGGATATTGATATACTTTTCTCAAAACTTGGTCAAACTTGCACTCGTTTGACTTTTGAAAAAACAAATACACCTTATATAGAGGAAGGGAGGGAGTAGATGCAAAAAGTAAAGATGCAAATAAAAGTAGATTGAAAGCTAATATGACAAAAGATAGACCCAGGGGCCATAGGTTTCACTAGAGGCTTCTCTCAAGATAGCATAAGTATTACGGTGGGTGAACAAATTGCTGTCGAGCAATTGATAGAAAAGAGATTAATTATGAGATTATCTAGGCATGATCATGTATATAGGCATCACGTCCGTGACAAGTAGACCGACTCCTGCCTGCATCTACTACTATTACTCCACACATCGACCGCTATCCAGCATGCATCTAGAGTATTAAGTTCATAAGAATAGAGTAACACATTAAGAAAGATGACATGATGCATAGGGATAAACTTATGCAATATGATATAAACCCCATCTTTTTATCCACGATGGCAACAATACAATGCGTGCCTTGAAACCCTTTCTGTCACTGGGTAAGGACACTGTGAGATTGAACCCAAAGCTAAGCACTTCTCCCATGGCAAGAAAGATCAATCTAGTAGGCCAAACCAAACTGATAATTCGAAGAGACTTGCAAAGATAACTCAATCATACATAAAATAATTCAAAGAAGATTCAAATATTACTCATAGATAAACTTGATCATAAACCCACAATTCATCGGATCTCGACAAACACACCACAAAAAGAGTTTACATCGAATAGATCTCCACAAGAGAGGGGGAGAACATTGTATTGAGATCCAAAAAGAGAGAGGAAGCCATCTAGCTAATAACTATGGACCAGAAGGTCTGTGGTAAACTACTCACAACTCATCGGAGGGGCTATGGTGTTGATGTAGAAGCCCTCCGTGGTCGATTCCCCCTCCGGCGGAGCACCGACAAAGGCTCCAAGATGGGATCTCACGGATACAGAAGGTTACGGTGGTGGAAATTGTGTTTCGATTACTCCCTGGATGTTTTCGGGGTACATAGGTATATATAGGAGGAAGTACGCTAGTGGACGCTCGAGGGGACCAGGAGATAGGGGGCGCACCCAGGAGGGGTGGGCACGCCCTCCTATCTCCTGGCCGCCTCGTTTGTTGCTTGACTTGCACTCCAAGTTCTCCGGATCACGTTCGTTCCAAAAATCATGCTCCCGAAGGTTTCATTCCGTTTGGACTCCATTTGATATTCCTTTTCTTCGACATACTGAAATAGGCAAAAAAATAGCAATACGAGCTGGGCCTCCGGTTAGTAGGTTAGTCCCAAAAATGATATAAATGTGTAAAATAAAGCCCATAAACATCCAAAAGGGGTAATATAATAGCATGGAACAATCAAAAATTATAGATACGTTGGAGACGTATCAAGCATCCCCAAGATTAATTCCTGCTCATCCTCGAGTAGGTAAATGATAAAAACAGAATTTTTGATGTGGAATGCTACCTAGCATAATTCTCAATGTAATTTTCTTTATTGTGGATGAATGTTCAGATCCAAATGATTCAAAATAAAAGTTCATATTGATAAAAGAAATAGTAATACTTCAAGCATACTAATCAAAGAAATCATGTCTTCTCAAAATAACATGGCTAACAAAATCATATAGTTAGGCTATGCTTCATTTTCGTCACACAAAGATGTTCCCAAATTCTACACTCCTGATGACAAGCCAAGCAATTGTTTCGTACTTAAATAATCTCAAACTTTTTCAACCTTCACGCAATACATGAGCGTGAGCCATGGATATAGCACTATGAGTGGAATAGAATATGATGATTGGGATTGTGTGGAGAAGACAAAAAAAGGAGAAAGTCTCACATTGACGAGGATAATCAACGGGCTATGGAGATGCCCATCAATTGATGTCAACATGAGGAGTAGGGATTGCCATGCAACGGATGCACTAGAGCTATAAATGATTGCTCAACAAAAGAAAACTAGTGGGCGTGCATCCAACTTGCTTGCTCACGAAGACCTATGGCATCTGAATTAGCCCATCGTAGGAATATACAAGCCAAGTTCTATAATGAAAAATTCCCACTAGTGTATGAAAGTGACAACATATGAGACTCACTATATGAAAAACATGGTGCTACTTTGAAGCACAAGATATGAGACTCACTACATGAAGAACATGGTGCTACTTTGAAGCACAAGTGTGGAAAAAGAAATAGTAACATTGCCCTTTTTTTTCTTCTTCTTTTTTCTTTTTTTCTTTGGCCTTCCTTTTTTTCTTTTTGCGTTTCTTTTTTTTCTTTTTGGGCAATGCTCTAATAATGATGATCATCACACTTTCATTGATTACAACATATGAATTACAACTCGAAACTAGAACAAGATATGACTCTATATGAATGCCTCCGGCGGTGTACCGGGATGGTGCAATGAATCAAGAGTGACATGTATGAAAAATTATGCATGGTGGCTTTGCCACAAATACGATGTCAACTGCATGATCATGCAATGGCTATATGACAAAAGTAAAGTATGTCATGACAATGATGAACAGAACGGTGGAAAGTTGCATGGCAATATATCTCGGAATGGCTATGGAAATGCCATAATAGGTAGGTTTGGTGGCTGTTTTGAGGAAGATATAAGGAGGTTTATGTGTGATAGAGCGTATCATATCACGGGGTTTGGATGCACCAGCGAAGTTTGCACCAACTGTCAAAGTGAGAAAGGGCAATGCACGGTACCGAAGAGGCTAGCAATGGTGGAAAGGTAAAAGTGCGAATAATCCATGGACTCAACATGTCAGGACCCCGATCCTAAGTCACACTTATCTAGCATGTAACACATCATATCACTTTGCGGCCTCACGCACGGTATTCCCACGGGTGCCACCTTACCTGGCCCGGGACCGTTTGTGCCTTTTGTCTCACGTATATGATAGTGCTGCTAGCATCCATATGACAAAGAACCCGGGCTGACATGACTAGTCGTGAACCCAAAGTGGCACTAACTTACAGGGATAGGCATACATGACCCAGCAACGAACGTGTCGGTCATCAGCGAGTGAATCCGGGCTGTAGCAACTAGGCTAGCAGGACTCCGGTAAACCGGGCTGTAGCAGGCTAATAGGACTCCGGTAGACACCACGTGACATTTCCCCGAAGGGACAGACATAGGAACGAAGAAGGACACATGCCGGCCAGCCTAAGTGTTCCGGAGTAGTAGCAAGCTACCAAGGCTCAGTGGAAGCACTAGGAGACATTTCCCGGTAAGAGAGGCTACCAAGGATAAACAACTAGATAGTCAGATCCCACACATACCAAGCATTTCAATAACATTCACACAATATGCTCGATATGTGCAAATACAACATGGCATCACAACATGACTCTACAACTCAAGTATTTATTCATTAGGCTCCGAGGAGCGAGATATTACAAACATGGGTCTCATGACCCAACAATCAGAGCATACAAGTCGGAAGCTTAACATGTCTGGGTACAGACATCTACAAGTGAAAAAGGCTGAGAAGCCTGACTATCTACCAGATCCTGCCGAGGGCACAAGATCGTAGCTGAGGTAACAAGCTAAACGTCGAAGTCCAAGCGGTACTACTAGTGAGACTGAAGTCTCTCTGCAAAAACATAAATTAAGCAACGTGAGTACAAATGTACCCAACAAGACTTACATCAGAAGTAACTACATATGCACCATTATCAACAAAGGGGTGGTGGGGTTTAACTGCAGCAAGCCACCTTTGACTCGGTGGCTATCCTAAACTACGACTACAAGTAACTCTTTTGAGGTGGCGCACACGAGTCCACATATTCACCATATCAATACACCACTATGGATCCGCTCCCGTCTCCCTACGAGAACACCATCCATAGCACTCACGCTTATCTTGCGCATTTTAGAGTATCCACTTTCACTTGTCTATGAACTGTACAGGCGACCCAGAAGTCCTTTACCGCGGACACGGCTATTCGAATAGATCATATTAACCCTGCAGGGGTGTACTTCTTCACACACGCTCTCACCACTTACCGCTGTTTACACGACATGTACTCGACAACCTTCAAGCGGAAGCCCAGCGAGGGTGTCGGCCACGACCTGACTAACCATAGAAGTCTCTCATCCAGGTTTATCGCCTATTCGGGTTCCATCCGTAAGGAGATCCGGCCGGGGTGTCGCTCACGGCCCCAAACGATGTGTGCAGGGTTCCCAAGTCCACCATCTGGGTGCCACTTGGTACACCAGGCCACTGTGCCTAGTCTGTCCCAAGCCCACCTGTACCGGGTGCCACTTGGTAGACTACTAACACTACCTACAAACACCAGAAACTAGTTGCAACTCCTGGAGAGAGATCAAGTTGATTAATAAGCCGAGAGGGGCCGAGTTACCGGAACCCAATGTGTGGTAGTAACTGTTCATGGATCACAAACACAGAACTCAGTTCCTGAGGACGGTTTCAATGAGACAACCCACCATGTACTCCTACATGGCCTCTCACCGCTACCTTTACCAAATCGTGTTCACACACTTAGCTCACACACAGTAGGACATGTTTCACAACATTCCAATTCATCCCCGATGAATCAGACCTGACACAAATCTAAGAAATAGCAAGCATGACAAACAAGCATGAATGAGTAGGCACAATAGGGCTCAAACAACTCCTACTCATGCTAGTGGGTTTCATCTATTTACTGTGGCAATGACAGGTCATGCAGAGGATAAAGGGGTTCAACTACCGCAGCAAGTAACAGTTGTATCGTTGTTGTCCTAATGCAATAAAATAGAGCAGAAGCGAGAGAGTGGGATTGTATCGGAATGAACAAGGGGGGTTTGCTTGCCTGACACTTCTGAAGATAGTATAGTTCTTCATCGGTGTCATCGACCACATCGTCGGTACACGTCTACTGAGAGGGGACAATTACCGGCAATAGAGAGAAACACAATCAATGCAATTCAACAATATGATGCATGATCATGACATGGCAATATGCTGTGATTTGAGCTAATGCAACTAACAACAGGTTAAATGAAGTTGGTTTGAATCCAAGATTCAAATTCAAACTCCATATGTGAAGGTTTAAATGCCATTTATATGATTTGTGCTAAACAACAGCTATAGTTGTTCTAACATGCATGAAAATGGTACAGATGGATAGATTGGATTTTTCTGATCATTTTTCATATATAATTTGTTTCATTTGGAGTTATGGTTGAATTTCTATGAATTTTAGAAGTTTATAACATTTTCTGAAATAAATAAACCATTTAAGATTTATTTAAATTCCAGAAAGAATTACTGCATCAGCATGACGTCACTATGATGTCAGCGGTCAACAGGGCCGGTCCAGGTCAAACCTGACCAGTGGGGTCCACAGGTCAGTGGCTGGGGCTGGTTAGTGTCGCTGACATGTGGGTCCAGTCAACAGCCACGTCAGCTTGGTCAAAGCTGACGCGTGGGTCCCGTCGAATTAGACTAATCCTATCTAATTTCGTTAGCTGGTTAATTAAACTGGTGGGGCCCGACTATCATTGACCCTTGGGGTTAAATTAATTGGTGATTGGCGCTAATTAATCCCGCGCCATGTCAGCTAGTCGGGCGGCTAACCGCCGGCGGTAAGCAAACGCGGCGGCGCTCGTTGTTCCGGCGATTCCAGCGATGGGAGCATGCGAGGCTAGTCTCGTTGGAATGACCATGACGCGGCGCGTCCAACGGTGGCTGTGTCTGCAGCTAGGGTGGCCGATAGCGACGGCGAGGAGCTCGGCCGCGACGGCCGGAGCTCAGGTGAGGCATGAGCGGTGGCTACGGTGCACAATAGGAGCAATAGGTGAGGGTTTTGGGGTCCTGGCGTGGCGCTGAGCACGGTGGTGTGCTCGGTCACGGCCGTAGGTGACAGTGGCCACCGCGGCGACATGAACGGCGGCGATGAGCTCTCGGCTCCGACGGCTAGCACGGCTAGTAAATGAAAACGAGCTCGAGGAGTAGGGGAGAAGACGGCGGAGCTCACATCGGAGTCGAAGCGGAGCTCGGCAGGCTCGGGGAGGCGTCAGAGACGGTGAATCGGCGACGACGATCTTTGGCGGCCGACGAGGGAGATGGCGGCGGTGGCGGTGCAGCAGAGCTTCTGGCGCCGCGTGACTCGGTGGAGAGGACGAAGACAGCGAGGTGGAGATGCCTGGGACGGAGAGGGAGCGGGGGAGGTGCTGTGGCGGCGACAGTGCTCGTCGGCGGTGTCGGGTGCGTCCGGGGATGAGCGAGGGAGAGAGACAGAGGAGGGAGAGGAGCACAGGGAGAGTGAAAAGGGTCGGGGGTTGCGTGGCGTCACGGAGGCAGTCCAGGGCGACGAGGGGGCAGCCAGGCAGGCAGCTGCCAGCGTGGCACGCCACGGCGCTGTGGCTGTCTTCCCCTCTGCCTTCTGGCAGGAGGAAGAAGACGCCCCTGCCCTCGGTGGGCCGGCCAAGTGGCTGGGCTGCCAGGTGGGCTGGGCCCTGCTACAGGAGCAGGCCATGTGAGGTAAGCCCAGGTTAGTCCGCTCTCTCTCTCTTTTATTTAATGTTTTCTATTTTCTGTCTTTGTTATTTTGGATTTAGTAAAATACTAAATCACTTAATAAAATCCTGAAATAAATTGTGGGCACATACTGGATTATTCCCAACAGCCCTCAACTATTCTCATAATTTATTAGAGCATTTAAAATATTTATAAAATTTAAATGCCCCAATTCAAATACAATATGAGTTAATTCAAAAATCCATAAATGGCCAAGAAATATGCTCATCATTTTTGGCAGAGGTTTTCACCTTTATCAAAAATCATGAAAATTTCCAAAGACATTTTGGGTTCATTGAAGATTATTTTAGGTTGAACCTATTTGATTTGATCTGGTGCTAGGGTTTGAACAATCACCATTTCAAGTTTAAAAGAAATTAAACATGATGCAACACATGACTAGCTAGCTCAGAGCATACCAGAACTAGGGACGTGACACAACATTAGTCAAAAGAACTCATATACTTATTGCAAAAATTTAGAAGTCATCAAGCACTACGTGCATGCTCCTAGAGGGATAGATTGGTAGGAAAAGACCATCGCTCGTCCCCGACCGCCACTCATAAGGATGCACAAGCCAGGTACATTTCATGTTTCAAATTTGTTACACAACTTTAACCATACGTGAATGCTACGGGACTTGCTAACTTCGACACAAGCATTCTTTAAATTCATAATCACCCAACTAGCATGACTTTAATATCACTACCTCCATATCTCAAAACAATTATCAAGTATCAAATTGATCATAGCATCCAATTCACTTCCTATGATAGTTTTTATTATACCCAACTTGGACGCCTACCATTCTAGGACCAATTTATAACCATAGCAAATACCATGCTGTTCTAAAAGACTCTCAAAATAATATAAGTGAAGCATGAGAGACTAGCAATTTCTATAATCAAGCCACCACCGTGCTCAAAAAGATATAACTGAAGCACTAGAGCAAAAACTAACAAGCTTAAAAGATATAAGTGAAGCACATAGCATATTCTAATAAATTCAAATCAAGTAGGCTTGTCCCAAAAGGTGTGTACAGCAAGGATGATTGTGGTAAACTAAAAAGCAAATACTAATATAACACACGACGCTCCAAGCAAAACACATATCATGTGGCAAATAAAAATATAGCTCCAAGTAAAGTTACAGATGAACGAAGACGAAAGAGGGGATGCCTTCCCGGGGCATCCCCAAGCTTAGGCTTTTGGATATTCTTGAATATCTTGGGGTGCCATGGGCATCCCCAAGCTTAGGCATTTGCCACTCCTTATTCCATAGTCTATCAAAGCTTTACCCAAAACTTGAAAACTTCACAACACAAAACTCAACACGAAATCTTATAAGCTCCGTTAGTGAAAGAAAACAAAACCACCACATAAGATACTTTAATGAACTCATTCTTTATTTATTTTGGTGCTAAAGCTACTTTATTACAGGTTCTCTATGGTTCATACCCGTACATACTAGCCATAGATGCATCAAAATAAGCAAACAACACACAAAAAACAGAATCTGTCAAAAACAGAATAGTCTGTAGCAATCTGTAACTAACGCAAACTTCTGGAACTCTAAAAATCCTACAAAAATAGGACGTACTGGACAATTTGTTTATTTATCATAAGAAAAAATAATCAATTCAAAATCATGTTTCTGTGATTTATTGAATTTTTTCTCATGAGCTCATAGTTTCTGTTTTTCAGCAGAATCAAATCAACTATCATCATAGGTTATCCTATAGGTTCTACTTGGCACAAACACTAATTAAAGCATGAAAACACATCTAAACATAAAGTAGATGCAAAATTTATTACTAAATAGGAACAAAAACAAAAAACACAAAGAAAATTGGGTTGCCTCCCAACTAGCGCTATCGTTTAACGCCCCTAGCTAGGCATAAAAGCGAAGATAGATCTAAGTAGTGACATCTTTGGCACTTGATTCATAAGTAGATCGCATGATAGTTTCATAAGGTCATTTGACTTTATTTCTTGGAAAGTGCTCCATGCCTTTCTTTAATGGAAATTGGAATCTAATATTCCCTTCCTTCATATCAATAATCGCGCCAATCGTTCTAAGGAAAGGTCTACCAAGTATAATAGGGCAAGAAAGATTGCAATCTATATCAAGAACGATAAAATCTACGGGCACCAAATTTCTATTTGCAACAATGATAACATCATTGATCCTTCCCATTGGCTTTTTAATGGTGGAATCCACAAGGTGCAAATTTGAAGAGCAATCATCAAGATCATGGAAACCTAGAATATCACATAAAGTTTTCGGAATCATGGAAACACTAGCACCCAAATCACACAAAGCAAAACACTCATGATCTTTAATTTTAATATTTATAGTAGGTTCCCACTCATCATTAAGTTTTCTAGGTATAGAAACTTCCAAATTAAGTTTTTCATCAAAAGATTGCATCAAGGCATCAACGATATGTTTGGTAAAAGCTTTATTTTTACTATAAGCATATGGAGAATTAACAAGGGATTGCAATAAGGAAATACAACTTTCTAAAGAGAAATTATCATAATCAAATTCCTTGAAATCCGAGATAGTGGGTTCAATACTATTTGAAGTCATGACCTCTCAAATCCCACTTTTACCAAATTTAGCATCAAGATCTAAAAACTCTGAATTCTTGGGACGCCTTCTAACTAAAGTTGACTCATCTCTAGTCCCATCATTATCAAGATTAATATTGCAAAACAAAGATCTAATAGGAGACACATCAATTACTTTAAGATCTTCATCATTATTTTCATGGAAACTAGGAGAACACGCCTTTATAAAGCAATATTTCTTAGCGCGCAATGTAGCGGTTCTTTCCTTGCACTCATCAATGGAAATTATCATCGCTTTGAGAGACTCATTGATATCATGCTTAGGAGGAGTAGATCTAAGTTTAAGAGAATCAACATCAAGCGAAATTCTATCAACGTTCCTAGCCAAATCATCAACTTTGAGCAATTTTCCTCCAAGCAAAGCATTGAAATTCTTTTGAGAAATCATAAATTCTTTCACACTATTCTCAAAATCAGAGGGCATCTTATTAAAATTACCATAAGAATTATTGTAGGAATTTCTATAATTGTTAAAGGAATTAGTAGGGAACGGTCTAGAATTAAAATTTCCTCTATAATCATTGTTTCCAAAACTATTCCTACCAACAAAATTCACATCCATAGATTCTTTATTATTCTCAATCAAAGTAGACAAAGGCATATCATTGGGATCAAGAGGAGTATTTTTAGTAGCAAACAACTTCATAAGTTCATCCATCTTTCCACTCGAAACATTGATTTCTTCTATAGCATGCACCTTTTTACTAGAAGATCTTTCGGTGTGCCATTGAGAATAATTAGCCATAATATTATCAAGAAGTTTTGTGGCATCTCCTAACGTGATTTCCAAACGTGCCTCCCGCGGCCGAATCTAAAAGATTTCTAGAAGCAAAGTTCAAACCGGCATAAAACTTTTGTATGATCATCCATAAATTCAAACCATGAGTAGGGCAATTGCGAATCATCAATTTCATTCTTTCCCAAGATTGGGAAACATGCTCATGATCAAGTTGTTTAAAATTCATAATATCGTTCCTAAGAGGGATAATCTTAGTGGGAGGAAAATACTTAGATATAAAAGCATCTTTGCACTTGTTCCAAGAATCAATACTATTTTTAGGCAAAGACGAAAACCAAATTTTAGCACGATCTCTAAGTGAAAACAGAAATAACTTCAATTTAACAATATCATTATCCGTATCTTTCTTCTTTTGCATATCACACAAATTAACAAAGTTATTTAGATGAGTAGTGGCATCTTCACTAGGAAGGCCGGTGAATTGATCTTTCATAACAAGATTCATCAAAGCAGTATTGATTTCACAAGACTCAACATCATTAAGAGGAGCAATCGGAGTACTAAGGAAATCATTATTATTGGTATTAGAGAAATCACACAATTTGGTATTATCTTGCGCCATGGTAACAAGTAATCCAACACACAAGCAAACAGAAAAAGGCAAGCGAAAAAGAGAGAGAGAGAGAGATTGGGAAAGAGAGGGCAAATAAAACGTCAAGGGTGAAGTGGGGGAGAGGAAAACGAGAGGCAAATGGCAAATAATGTAAATGCGAGGGAGATGAGTTTGTGATGGGTACTTGGTATGTCTTGACTTGAGCGAAGACCTCCTCAGCAACGGCGCCAGAAATCCTTCTTGCTACGTCTTGAGCTTGCGTTGGTTTTCCTTGAAGAGGAAAGGGTGATGTAGCAATAGTAGCGTAAGTATTTCCCTCAGTTTTTGAGAACCAAGGTATCAATCCAGTAGGAGGCTCCTCAAAAGTCCCACGCACCTACACAAACAAACAAAGAACTCACAACCAACACAATAAAGGGGTTGTCAATCCCTTCACGGCCACTTAAGAAAGTGAGATCTGATAGAGATAGTATGATAAGATAAATATATTTTTGGTATTTTATAATATGGATGCAAAAAGTAAAGATGCAAATAAAAGTAGATTGAAAGCTAATATGATAAAAGATAGACCCGCAGGCCATAAGTTTCACTAGAGGCTTCTCTCAAGATAGCATAAGTATTATGATGGGTGAACAAATTACTATCGAGCAATTGATAGAAAAGCGAATAATTATGAGATTATCTAGGCATGATCATGTATATAGGCATCACATCCGTGACAAGTAGACCGACTCCTGCCTGCATCTACTACTATTACTCCACACATCGCCCGCTATCCAGCATGCATCTAGAGTATTAAGTTCATAAGAACGGAGTAATGCATTAAGAAAGATGACATGATGTAGAGGGATAAACTCATGCAATATGATATAAACCCCATCTTTTTATCCTTGATGGCAACAATACAATACGTGCCTTGAAACCCTTTCTGTCACTGGGTAAGGACACCGCAAGATTGAACCCAAAGCTAAGCACTTCTCCCATGGCAAGAAAGATCAATCTAGTAGGCCAAACCAAACTGATAATTCGAAGAGACTTGCAAAGATAACTCAATCATACATAAAACAATTCAGAGAAGATTCAAATATTACTCATAGATAAACTTGATCATAAACCCACAATTCAGCGGATCTCGACAAACACACCGCAAAAAGAGTTTACATGGAATAGATCTCCACAAGATAGGGGGAGAACATTGTATTGAGATCCAAAAAGAGAGAAGAATACATCTAGCTAATAACTATGGACCCGAAGGTCTATGGTAAACTACTCACGCTGGGCCACGAACCACTCACACCTGCCCACTCCCACGCTAAGATCGGCCCGCTGTGCATGCCCCGCGACGTGCTCCGTGCGTGTGCACCATGTCGACCCCTCAATGATCCCGCGCTCCCGCTGCACCCGGATCGCCTCCTCACCTAGTCCACACGCACACACGCACGGTGTGTAGCCCGCACAACCACCCCGTGCACCACACGCATGCACACACGTGTTGGGGAATGTAGTAATTTTAAAAAAAATTCCTACGCACACGCAAGATCATGGTGATGCATAGCAATGAGAAGGGAGAGTGTCGTCCACGTACCCTCGTAGACCGTAAGCGGAAGCGTTAGCACAACGCGGTTGATGTAGTCATACGTCTTCACGATCCGACCGATCCAAGTACCGAACGTACGACACCTCCGAGTTCAGCACACGTTCAGCTCGATGACGTCCCGCGAACTCCGATCCAGCAGAGCATCATGGGAGAGTTCCGTCAGCACGACAGCGTGATACCGTGATGATGTTGCTACCGATGCAGGGCTTCTCCTAAGCACCGCTACGATATGACTGAGGTGGAATATGGTGGAGGGGGGCACCGCACATGGCTGGGAGAGATCAACAGATCAACTTGTGTGTCTAGAGGTGCCCCTGCCCCCGTATATAAAGGAGTGAAGGAGGGGGGAGGGCCGGCCCTCCTATGGTGCACCCTGGAGGAGTCCTACTCCCACCGGGAGTAGGATTCCCCCCTTCCAAGTTGTAGGAATAGGAGTCAAGGAAAGGGAAAAGAGAAGAGAAGGAAGGAGGGGGCGCAGCCCCTCCCCCTAGTCCAATTTGGACTAGGCCTTGGGGGGGGGGGGGCGGGGCGCAGCCTCCCCTCTCTTTCCCCTAAAGCCCAATAAGGCCCATATACTCCCCGGCGAATTCCTGTAACTCTCCGGTACTCCGATAAATACCTGAATCACTCGGAACCTTTCCGATGTCCGAATATAGTCGTCCAATATATCGATCTTTTCGTCTCGACCATTTAGAGACTCCTCGTCATGTCCCCGATCTCATCCGGGACTCTGAACTACCTTCGGTATATCAAAACACATAACTCATAATATAAATCATCACCGAACGTTAAGTGTGCGGAACATATGGGTTCGAGAACTATGTAGACATGACCGAGACACATCTGCGGTCAATAACCAATAGCTGAACCTGGATGCTAATATTGGCTCCCACATATTCTACGAAGATCTTTATCGGTCAAACCGCATACAATAGGTCTGGTAAATAGCATTGCATACTTTATAGAACCTATGACTATGGCATAGGGAATGACTTTAATTCTCTTTCTATTTTCTGCCGTGGTCGGGCTTTGAGTCCTACTCAACTTCACACCTTGCAACACAGGCAAGAACTCGTTCTTTGACTGTTCCATTTTGAATACTTCAAAATCTTATCAAGGTATGCACTCATTGAAAAATCTTATCAAGCGTCTTGATCTATCTCTATAGATCTTGATGCTCAATGTGTAAGCAGCTTTACCGGGGTCTTTCTTTGAAAAACTCCTTTCAAACACTCCTTTATGCTTTCCAGAAAATTCTACTTTATTTCTGATCAACAATATGTCATTCACATATACTTATCAGAAAGGCTGTAGTGCTCCCAATCACTTTCCTGTAAATACAGGCTTCACCGCAAGTCTGTATAAAACTATATGCTTTGATCAACTCATCAAAGAGTATATTACAACTCCGAGATGCTTGCACCAGTCCATGGATGGATCACTGGAGCTTGGATACTTTGTTAGCACCTTTAGGATTGACAATACCTTATGGTTGCATCATATACAACTCTTCTTTAATAAATCCATTAAGGAATGCAGTTTTGACATCTATTTGCCAAATTTCATAAAATGTGGCAATTGCTAACATGATTTGGACAGACTTAAGCATCGATACAAGTGAGAAAATCTCATCGTATTCAACACCTTGAACTTGTCGATTTTTTTTGTGACAAGTCGAGCTTTGTAGATAGGAACACCAATATCAACGTTTGTCTTCCTCTTGAAGATCCATTTATACAATATGGCTTGCCGATCATCGGGCAACTCCACCAAAGTCCACACTTTGTTCTCATACATGGATCCCATCTCAGGTTTCATGGCCTCAAGCCATTTCGCTGAATCTAGGCTCATCATCGCTTCCTCATAGTTCGTAGGTTCATCATGGTCTAGTAACATGACTTCCAGAACAGGATTACCTTACCACTCCGGTGCGGACTGTACTTTGGAAGACCTACGAGGTTCTATAGTAACTTAATCTGAAGTTTCATGATCATCATCATTAGCTTCCTCACTAATTTGTGTAGGAATCACTGGAACTGATTTGTGTGATGAACTAGTTTCCAATTCGGGAGAAGGTACAATTACCTTATCAAGCTCTATTTTCCTCCCACTCACTTCTTTCGAGAGAAACTCCTTCTCTAGAAAGGATCCATCTTAGGAACGAATATCTTGCCTTCGGATCTGTGGTAGAAGGTGTACCCAACAGTTTCCTTTGGGTATTCTATGAAGACACACTTCTCCGATTTGGGTTTGAGCTTATCAGGTTGAAACTTTTTCTCATAAGCATTGCACCCCCGAACTTTAAGAAACGACAACTTTGGTTTCTTGCCAAACCACAGTTCATAAGGCGTCGTCTCAATGGATTTTGATTGTGCCCTATTTAAAGTGAATGCAACTGTCTCTAATGCATAACCCCAGAACGATAGTGGTAAATCGGTAATATACATCATAGATCACACCATGTCCAATAAAGTGCGGTTACGATGTTCGGACACACCATTATGCCGTGGTGTTCCATGTGGCGTGAGCCGTGAAACTATCCCACATTGTTTTTAAATGAAGGCCAAACTCGTAACTCAAATATTCTCCTCTACGATCAGATTGTAAAAACTTTATTTTCTTGTTACGATGATTCTCCACTTCACTTTGAAATTCTTTGAACTTTTCAAATGCTTCAGACTTATGCTTCATTAAATAGACATAATCATATCTGCTCAAATCATCTGTGAAGGTCAGAAAAATAACGATACTCGCCACGAGCATCAACACTCATTGGACCGCATACATCAGTATGTATTATTTCCAACAAGTCAGTAGCTCGTTCCATTGTTCCGGAGAACGGAGTTTTAGTCATCTTGCCCAAAAGGCACGGTTTGCAAGCATCAAATGAATCATAATCAAGTGATTCCAAAAGTCCATCTTTATAGAGTTTCTTCATGCGCTTTACACCGATATGACCCAAATGGCAGTGCCACAAATAGGTTGCACTATCATTATCAACTTTGCATCTTTTGGCATCAATATTATGAATATGTGTATCACCATGATCAAGATTCAATAAACCATCAACATTGGGTGTATGACCATAGAAAGTTTTATTCATGTAAACAGAATAACAATTTATTCTCTGTCTTAGATGAATAATCGTATCACAATAAACGTGATCTAATCATAATTATGCTCAATGCAAACACCAAATAACATTTATTTAGGTTCAACACTAATCTTGAAAATATAGGGAGTGTGCGACGATGATCATATCAATCTTGGAACCACTTTCAACACACATTGTCACTTCACCCTCAACTAGTCTCTGTTTATTCTGTAACTCCTGTTTCGAGTTACTAATCTTAGCAACCGAACAAGTATCAAATACCCATGGGTCACTATAAACACTAGTAAGGTACACATCAATAACCTGTATATCAAATATACCCTTGTTCACTTTGCCATCCTTCTTATCTACCAAATATTTAGGGCATTTCCACTTCCAGTGACCATTTCCTTTGCAGTAGAAGCACTCAGTTTCAGGCTTTGGTCCAGCTTTGGGCTTCTTCGCGGGAGTGACAACTTGCTTGCCATTCTACTTGAAGTTCCCTTTCTTTCCCTTTGCCCTTTTCTTGAAACTAGAGGTCTTGTCAATCATCAACACTTGAGGCTCTTTCTTGATTTCTACCTTCGTTGATTTAAGCATCACGAAGAGCTCGAGAATCGCTTTCGTCATCCCTTGCATAATATAGTTCATCACAAAGTTCCAATAACTTGGTGATGGTGACTAGAGAACTCTGTCAATCACTATCTTATCTGGAGGATTAACTCCCACTTGATTCAAGCGATTGTAGTACCCAGACAATCTGAGCACATGCTCACTGCTTGAGCTATTCTCCTCCATCTTTTAGCTATAGAACTTGTTAGAGACTTCATATCTCTCAACTCGGGTATTAGCTTGAAATATTAACTTCAACTCTTGGAACATCTCATATGGTCCATGACGTTCAAAACGTCTTTGAAGTCCCGATTCTAAGCCGTTAAGCATGGTGCACTAAACTATCAAGAAGTCATCATATTGAGCTAGCCAAATGTTCATAACGTGTGCATCTGCTCTTGCAACAGGTCTGTCACCTAGCGGTGCATTGCTACGTCTTGAGCTTGCGTTGGTTTTCCTTGAAGAGGAAAGGGTGATGCAGCAATAGTAACGTAAGTATTTCCCTCAGTTTTTGAGAACCAAGGTATCAATCCAGTAGGAGGCTCCTCAAAAGTCCCACGCACCTACACAAACAAACAAAGAGCTCACAACCAACGCAATAAAGGGGTTGTCAATCCCTTCACGGCCACTTGTGAAAGTGAGATCTGATAGAGATAGTATGATAAGATAAATATATTTTTGGTATTTTATAATATACTCCCTCCGTTTCAGAATATAAGGTGTATTGGTTTCCGTGCAAGTCAACCATTTGAAAGTTTGACCAAGATTATAGAACAAAATGGAAACATCTACAATACCTAATAGATAAAATATGAAACTACCTTTCATGATCGATCAAATGATATAAATTTCATATTGTGGATATTGATATACTTTTCTCAAAACTTGGTCAAACTTGCACTCGTTTGACTTTTGAAAAAACAAATACACCTTATATAGAGGAACGGAGGGAGTAGATGCAAAAAGTAAAGATGCAAATAAAAGTAGATTGAAAGCTAATATGACAAAAGATAGACCCAGGGGCCATAGGTTTCACTAGAGGCTTCTCTCAAGATAGCATAAGTATTACGGTGGGTGAACAAATTACTGTCGAACAATTGATAGAAAAGAGATTAATTATGAGATTATCTAGGCATGATCATGTATATAGGCATCACGTCCGTGACAAGTAGACCGACTCCTGCCTGCATCTACTACTATTACTCCACACATCGACCGCTATCCAGCATGCATCTAGAGTATTAAGTTCATAAGAACAGAGTAACACATTAAGAAAGATGACATGATGCATAGGGATAAACTTATGCAATATGATATAAACCCCATCTTTTTATCCACGATGGCAACAATACAATGCGTGCCTTGAAACCCTTTCTGTCACTGGGTAAGGACACTGTGAGATTGAACCCAAAGCTAAGCACTTCTCCCATGGCAAGAAAGATCAATCTAGTAGGCCAAACCAAACTGATAATTCGAAGAGACTTGCAAAGATAACTCAATCATACATAAAATAATTCAAAGAAGATTCAAATATTACTCATAGATAAACTTGATCATAAACCCACAATTCATCGGATCTCGACAAACACACCACAAAAAGAGTTTACATCGAATAGATCTCCACAAGAGAGGGGGAGAACATTGTATTGAGATCCAAAAGAGAGAGGAAGCCATCTAGCTAATAACTATGGACCAGAAGGTCTGTGGTAAACTACTCACAACTCATCAGAGGGGCTATGGTGTTGATGTAGAAGCCCTCCGTGGTCGATTCCCCCTCCGGCGGAGCACCGACAAAGGCTCTAAGATGGGATCTCACGGATACAGAAGGTTACGGTGGTGGAAATTGTGTTTCGATTACTCCCTGGATGTTTTCGGGGTACATAGGTATATATAGGAGGAAGTACGCCGGTGGACGCTCGAGGGGACCAGGAGATAGGGGGCGCACCCAGGAGGGGTGGGCGCGCCCTCCTATCTCCTGGCCGCCTCGTTTGTTGCTTGACTTGCACTCCAAGTTTTCCGGATCACATTCGTTCCAAAAATCACGCTCCCGAAGGTTTCATTCCGTTTGGACTCCGTTTGATATTCCTTTTCTTCGACATACTGAAATAGGCAAAAAAATAGCAATACGAGCTGGGCCTCCGGTTCGTAGGTTAGTCCCAAAAATGATATAAATGTGTAAAATAAAGCCCATAAACATCCAAAAGGGGTAATATAATAGCATGGAACAATCAAAAATTATAGATACGTTGGAGACGTATCAAGCATCCCCAAGATTAATTCCTGCTCATCCTCGAGTAGGTAAATGATAAAAACAGAATTTTTGATGTGGAATGCTACCTAGCATAATTCTCAATGTAATTTTCTTTATTGTGGCATGAATGTTCAGATCCAAATGATTCAAAATAAAAGTTCATATTGATAAAAGAAATAGTAATACTTCAAGCATACTAATCAAAGAAATCATGTCTTCTCAAAATAACATGGCTAACAAAATCATATAGTTAGGCTATGCTTCATTTTCGTCACACAAAGATGTTCCCAAATTCTACACTCCTGATGACAAGCCAAGCAATTGTTTCATACTTAAATAATCTCAAACTTTTTCAACCTTCACGCAATACATGAGCGTGAGCCATGGATATAGCACTATGAGTGGAATAGAATATGATGATGGGGATTGTGTGGAGAAGACAAAAAAAGGAGAAAGTCTCACATTGACGAGGATAATCAACGGGCTATGGAGATGCCCATCAATTGATGTCAACATGAGGAGTAGGGATTGCCATGCAATGGATGCACTAGAGCTATAAATGATTGCTCAACAAAAGAAAACTAGTGGGTGTGCATCCAACTTGCTTGCTCACGAAGACCTATGGCATCTGAGGAAGCCCATCGTAGGAATATACAAGCCAAGTTCTATAATGAAAAATTCCCACTAGTGTATGAAAGTGACAACATATGAGACTCACTATATGAAAAACATGGTGCTACTTTGAAGCACAAGATATGAGACTCACTACATGAAGAACATGGTGCTACTTTCAAGCACAAGTGTGGAAAAAGAAATAGTAACATTGCCCTTTTTTTTCTTCTTCTTTTTTCTTTTTTTCTTTGGCCTTCCTTTTTTTCTTTTTGCGTTTCTTTTTTTTCTTTTTGGGCAATGCTCTAATAATGATGATCATCACACTTTCATTGATTACAACATATGAATTACAACTCGAAACTAGAACAAGATATGACTCTATATGAATGCCTCCGGCGGTGTACCGGGATGGTGCAATGAATCAAGAGTGACATGTATGAAAAATTATGCATGGTGGCTTTGCCACAAATACGATGTCAACTGCATGATCATGCAATGGCTATATGACAAAAGTAAAGTATGTCATGACAATGATGAACGGAACGGTGGAAAGTTGCATGGCAATATATCTCGGAATGGCTATGGAAATGCCATAATAGGTAGGTTTGGTGGCTGTTTTGAGGAAGATATAAGGAGGTTTATGTGTGATAGAGCGTATCATATCACGGGGTTTGGATGCACTAGCGAAGTTTGCACCAACTCTCAAAGTGAGAAAGGGCAATGCACGGTACCGAAGAGGCTAGCAATGGTGGAAAGGTAAAAGTGCGTATAATCCATGGACTCAACATGTCAGGACCCCGATCCTAAGTCACACCGATCTAGCATGTAACACATCATATCACTTTGCGGCCTCACGCACGGTATTCCCACGGGTGCCACCTTACCTGGCCCGGGACCGTTTGTGCCTTTTGTCTCACGTATATGATAGTGCTGCTAGCATCCATATGACAAAGAACCCGGGCTGACATGACTAGTCCTGAACCCAAAGTGGCACTAACTTACAGGGATAGGCATACATGACCCAGCAACGAACGTGTCGGTCATCAGTGAGTGAATCCGGGCTGTAGCAACTGGGCTAGCAGGACTCCGGTAAACCGGGCTGTAGCAGGCTAATAGGACTCCGGTAGACACCGCGTGACATTTCCCCGAAGGGACAGACACAGGAACGAAGAAGGACACATGCTGGCCAGCCTAAGTGTTCCGGAGTAGTAGCAAGCTACCAAGGCTCAGTGGAAGCACTAGGAGACATTTCCCGGTAAGAGAGGCTACCAAGGATAAACAACTAGATAGTCAGATCCCACACATACCAAGCATTTCAATAACATTCACACAATATGCTCGATATGTGCAAATACAACATGGCATCACAACATGACTCTACAACTCAAGTATTTATTCATTAGGCTCCGAGGAGCGAGATATTACAAATATGGGTGTCATGACCCAACAATCAGAGCATACAAGTCGGAAGCTTAACATGTCTGGGTACATACATCTACAAGTGAAAAAGGCTGAGAAGCCTGACTATCTACCAGATCCTGCCGAGGGCACAAGATCGTAGCTGAGGTAACAAGCTAAACATCGAAGTCCAAGCGGTACTACTAGTGAGACTGAAGTCTCTCTGCAAAAACATAAATTAAGCAACGTGAGTACAAATGTACCCAGCAAGACTTACATCAGAAGTAACTACATATGCACCATTATCAACAAAGGGGTGGTGGGGTTTAACTGCAGCAAGCCAGCTTTGACTCGGTGGCTATCCTGAACTACGACTGCAAGTAACTCTTTTGAGGTGGCGCACACGAGTCCACATATTCACCATATCAATACACCACTATGGATCCGCTCCCGTCTCCCTACGAGAACACCATCCATAGCACTCACGCTTATCTTGCGCATTTTAGAGTATCCACTTTCACTTGTCTATGAACTGTACAGGCGACCCAGAAGTCCTTTACCGCGGACACGGCTATTCGAATAGATCATATTAACCCTGCAGGGGTGTACTTCTTCACACACGCTCTCACCACTTACCGCTGTTTACACGACATGTACTCGGCAACCTTCAAGCGGAAGCCCAGCGAGGGTGTCGGCCACGACCTGACTAACCACAGAAGTCTCTCATCCAGGTTTATCGCCTATTCGGGTTCCATCCGTAAGGAGATCTGGCCGGGGTGTCGCTCACGGCCCCAAACGATGTGTGCAGGGTTCCCAAGTCCACCATCTGGGTGCCACTTGGTACACCGGGCCACTCTGCCTAGTCTGTCCCAAGCCCACCTGTACCGGGTGCCACTTGGTAGACTACTAACACTACCTACAAACACCAGAAACTAGTTGCAACTCCTGGAAAGAGATCAAGTTGATTAATAAGCCGAGAGGGGCCGAGTTACCGGAACCCAATGTGTGGTAGTAACTGTTCATGGATCACAAACACAGAACTCAGTTCCTGAGGATGGTTTCAATGAGACAACCCACCATGTACTCCTACATGGCCTCTCACCGCTACCTTTACCAAATCGTGTTCACAGACTTAGCTCACACACAGTAGGACATGTTTCACAACATTCCAATTCATCCCCGATGAATCAGACCTGACACAAATCTAAGCAATAACAAGCATGACAAACAAGCATGAATGAGTAGGCACAATAGGGCTCAAACAACTCCTACTCATGCTAGTGGGTTTCATCTATTTACTGTGGCAATGACAGGTCATGCAGAGGATAAAGGGGTTCAACTATCGCAGCAAGTAACAGTTGTATCGTTGTTGTCCTAATGCAATAAAATAGAGCAGAAGCGAGAGAGTGGGATTGTATCGGAATGAACAAGG
This sequence comes from Triticum dicoccoides, assembly GCF_002162155.2. Taxonomy (NCBI): domain Eukaryota; kingdom Viridiplantae; phylum Streptophyta; class Magnoliopsida; order Poales; family Poaceae; genus Triticum; species Triticum dicoccoides. Next base: position 112,096,609 of record NC_041383.1, read on the forward strand.
GGGGTTTGCTTGCCTGACACTTCTGAAGATAGTATAGTTCTTCATCGGTGTCATCGATCACATCGTCGGTACACGTCTACTGAGAGGGGACAATTACCGGCAATAGAGAGAAACACAATCAATGCAATTCAACAATATGATGCATGATCATGACATGGCAATATGCTATGATTTGAGCTAATGCAACTAACAACAGGTTAAATGAAGTTGGTTTGAATCCAAGATTCAAATTCAAACTCCGTATGTGAAGGTTTAAATGCCATTTATATGATTTGTGCTAAACAACAGCTATAGTTGTTCTAACATGCATGAAAATGGTACAGATGGATAGATTGGATTTTTCTGATCATTTTTCATATATAATTTGTTTCATTTGGAGTTATGGTTGAATTTCTATGAATTTTAGAAGTTTATAACATTTTCTGAAATAAATAAACCATTTAAGATTTATTTAAATTCCAGAAAGAATTACTGCATCAGCATGACGTCACTATGATGTCAGCGGTCAACAGGGCCGGTCCAGGTCAAACCTGACCAGTGGGGTCCACAGGTCAATGGCTGGGGCTGGTTAGTGTCGCTGACATGTGGGTCCAGTCAACAGCCACGTCAGCTTGGTCAAAGCTGACGCGTGGGTCCCGTCGAATTAGACTAATCCTATCTAATTTCGTTAGCTGGTTAATTAAACTGGCGGGGCCCGACTATCATTGACCCTTGGGTTAAATTAATTGGTGATTGGCGCTAATTAATCCCGCGCCATGTCAGCTAGTCGGGCGGCTAACCGCCGGCGGTAAGCAAACGCGGCGGCGCTCGTCGTTCCGGCGATTCCAGCGATGGGAGCATGCGAGGCTAGTCTCGTTGGAATGACCATGACGCGGAGCGTCCAACGGTGGCTGTGTCTGCAGCTAGGGTGGCCGATAGCGACGGCGAGGAGCTCGGCCGCGACGGCCGGAGCTTACGTGAGGCATGAGCGGTGGCTACGGTGCACAACAGGAGCAATAGGTGAGGGTTTTGGGGTCCTGGCGTGGCGCTGAGCACGGTGGTGTGCTCGGTCGCGGCCGTAGGTGACAGTGGCCACGGCGGCGACATGAACGGCGGCGATGAGCTCTCGGCTCCGACGGCTAGCACGGCTAGTAAATGAAAACGAGCTCGAGGAGTAGGGGAGAAGACGGCGGAGCTCACATCGGAGTCGAAGCGGAGCTCGGCAGGCTCGGGGAGGCGTCGGAGACGGCGAATCGGCGACGACGATCTTCGGCGGCCGACGAGGGAGATGGCGGCGGTGACGTGCAGCAGAGCTTCTGGCGCCGCGTGACTCAGTGGAGAGGACGAAGACAGCGAGGTGGAGACGCCTGGGACGGAGAGGGAGCGGGGGAGGTGCTGTGGCGGCGACAGTGCTCGTCGGCGGTGTCGGGTGCGTCCGGGGATGAGCGAGGGAGAGAGACAGAGGAGGGAGAGGAGCACAGGGAGAGTGAAAAGGGTCGGGGGGTTGCGTGGCGTCACTGAGGCAGTCCAGGGCGACGAGGGGGCAGCCAGGCAGGCAGCTGCCAGCGTGGCACGCCACGGCGCTGTGGCTGTCTTCTCCTCTGCCTTCTGGCAGGAGGAAGAAGACGCCCCTGCCCTCGGTGGGCCGGCCAAGTGGCTGGGCTGCCAGGTGGGCTGGGCCCTGCTACAGGAGCAGGCCATGTGAGGTAAGCCCAGGTTAGTCCGCTCTCTCTCTCTTTTATTTAATGTTTTCTATTTTCTGTCTGTTATTTTGGATTTAGTAAAATACTAAATCACTTAATAAAATCCTGAAATAAATTGTGGGCACATACTGGATTATTCCCAACAGCCCTCAACTATTCTTAGAATTTATTAGAGCATTTAAAATATTTATAAAATTTAAATGCCCCAATTCAAATACAATATGAGTTAATTCAAAAATCCATAAATGGCCAAGAAATATGCTCATCATTTTTGGCAGAGGTTTTCACCTTTATCAAAAATCATGAAAATTTCCAAAGACATTTTGGGTTCATTGAAGATTAGTTTAGGTTGAACCTATTTGAACAATCCCCATTTCAAGTTTAAAAGAAATTAAACATGATGCAACACATGACTAGCTAGCTCAGAGCATACCAGAACTAGGGACGTGACACAACATTAGTCAAAAGAACTCATATACTTATTGCAAAAATTTAGAAGTCATCAAGCACTACGTGCATGCTCCTAGAGGGATAGATTGGTAGGAAAAGACCATCGCTCGTCCCCGACCGCCACTCATAAGGATGCACAAGCCAGGTACACTTCATGTTTCAAATTTGTTACACAACTTTAACCATACGTGAATGCTACGGGACTTGCTAACTTCGACACAAGCATTCTTTAAATTCATAATCACCCAACTAGCATGACTTTAATATCACTACCTCCATATCTCAAAACAATTATCAAGTATCAAATTGATCATAGCATCCAATTCACTTCCTATGATAGTTTTTATTATACCCAACTTGGACGCCTACCATTCTAGGACCAATTTATAACCATAGCAAATACCATGCTGTTCTAAAAGACTCTCAAAATAATATAAGTGAAGCATGAGAGACTAGCAATTTCTATAAAATCAAGCCACCACCGTGCTCAAAAAGATATAACTGAAGCACTAGAGCAAAAACTAACAAGCTTAAAAGATATAAGTGAAGCACATAGCATATTCTAATAAATTCAAATCAAGTAGGCTTGTCCCAAAAGGTGTGTACAGCAAGGATGATTGTGGTAAACTAAAAAGCAAATACTAATATAACACACGACGCTCCAAGCAAAACACATATCATGTGGCAAATAAAAATATAGCTCCAAGTAAAGTTACCAATGAACGAAGACGAAAGAGGGGATGCCTTCCCGGGGCATCCCCAAGCTTAGGCTTTTGGATATTCTTGAATATCTTGGGGTGCCATGGGCATCCCCAAGCTTAGGCATTTGCCACTCCTTATTCCATAGTCTATCAAAGCTTTACCCAAAACTTGAAAACTTCACAACACAAAACTCAACACGAAATCTTATAAGCTCCGTTAGTGAAAGAAAACAAAACCACCACATAAGATACTTTAATGAACTCATTCTTTATTTATTTTGGTGCTAAACCTACTTTATTCCAGGTTCTCTATGGTTCATACCCTTACATACTAGCCATAGATGCATCAAAATAAGCAAACAACACACGAAAAACATAATCTGTCAAAAACAGAATAGTCTGTAGCAATCTGTAACTAACGCAAACTTCTGGAACTCTAAAAATCCTAAAAAAATAGGACATACTGGACAATTTGTTTATTTATCAGAAGAAAAAATAATCAATTCAAAATCACGTTTCTGTGATTTATTGAATTTTTTCTCATGAGCTCATAGTTTCTGTTTTTCAGCAGAATCAAATCAACTATCATCATAGGTTATCCTATAGGTTCTACTTGGCACAAACACTAATTAAAGCATGAAAACACATCTAAACATAAAGTAGATGCAAAATTTATTACTAAACAGGAACAAAAACAAAAAACACAAAGAAAATTGGGTTGCCTCCCAACTAGCGCTATCGTTTAACGCCCCTAGCTAGGCATAAAAGCGAAGATAGATCTAAGTAGTGACATCTTTGGCACTTGATTCATAAGTAGATCGCATGATAGTTTCATAAGGTCATTTGACTTTATTTCTTGGAAAGTGCTCCATGCCTTTCTTTAATGGAAATTGGAATCTAATATTCCCTTCCTTCATATCAATAATCGCGCCAATCGTTCTAAGGAAAGGTCTACCAAGTATAATAGGGCAAGAAAGATTGCAATCTATATCAAGAACGATAAAATCTACGGGCACCAAATTTCTATTTGCAACAATGATAACATCATTGATCCTTCCCATTGGCTTTTTAATGGTGGAATCCGCAAGGTGCAAATTTGAAGAGCAATCATCAAGATCATGGAAACCTAGAATATCACATAAAGTTTCGGAATCATGGAAACACTAGCACCCAAATCACACAAAGCAAAACACTCATGATCTTTAATTTTAATATTTATAGTAGGTTCCCACTCATCATTAAGTTTTCTAGGTATAGAAACTTCCAAATTAAGTTTTTCATCAAAAGATTGCATCAAGGCATCAACGATATGTTTGGTAAAAGCTTTATTTTGACTATAAGCATGAGGAGAATTAACAAGGGATTGCAATAAGGAAATACAACTTTCTAAAGAGCAATTATCATAATCAAATTCCTTGAAATCCGAGATAGTGGGTTCAATACTATTTAAAGTCATGACCTCTCAAATCCCACTTTTACCAAATTTAGCATGAAGATCTAAAAACTCTGAATTCTTGGGACGCCTTCTAACTAAAGTTGACTCATCTCTAGTCCCATCATTATCAAGATTAATATTGCAAAACAAAGATCTAATAGGAGACACATCAATTACTTTAAGATCTTCATCATTATTTTCATGGAAACTAGGAGAACACGCCTTTATAAAGCAATATTTCTTAGCGCGCAATCTAGCGGTTCTTTCCTTGCACTCATCAATGGAAATTATCATCGCTTTGAGAGACTCATTGATATCATGCTTAGGAGGAGTAGATCTAAGTTTAAGAGAATCAACATCAAGCGAAATTCTATCAACGTTCCTAGCCAAATCATCAACTTTGAGCAATTTTCCTCCAAGCAAAGCATTGAAATTCTTTTGAGAAATCATAAATTCTTTCACACTATTCTCAAAATCAGAGGGCATCTTATTAAAATTACCATAAGAATTATTGTAGGAATTTCTATAATTGTTAAAGGAATTAGTAGGGAACGGTCTAGAATTAAAATTTCCTCTATAATCATTGTTTCCAAAACTATTCCTACCAACAAAATTCACATCCATAGATTCTTTATTATTCTCAATCAAAGTAGACAAAGGCATATCATTGGGATCAAGAGGAGTATTTTTAGTAGCAAACAACTTCATAAGTTCATCCATCTTTCCACTCGAAACATTGATTTCTTCTATAGCATGCACCTTTTTACTAGAAGATCTTTCGGTGTGCCATTGAGAATAATTAGCCATAATATTATCAAGAAGTTTTGTGACATCTCCTAACGTGATTTCCAAACGTGCCTCCCGCGGCCGAATCTAAAATATTTCTAGAAGCAAAGTTCAAACCGGCATAAAACTTTTGTATGATCATCCATAAATTCAAACCATGAGTAGGGCAATTGCGAATCATCAATTTCATTCTTTCCCAAGATTGGGAAACATGCTCATGATCAAGTTGTTTAAAATTCATAATATCGTTCCTAAGAGGGATAATCTTAGTGGGAGGAAAATACTTAGATATAAAAGCATCTTTGCACTTGTTCCAAGAATCAATACTATTTTTAGGCAAAGACGAAAACCAAATTTTAGCACGATCTCTAAGTGAAAACAGAAATAACTTCAATTTAACAATATCATTATCCGTATCTTTCTTCTTTTGCATATCACACAAATTAACAAAGTTATTTAGATGAGTAGTGGCATCTTCACTAGGAAGGCCGGTGAATTGATCTTTCATAACAAGATTCAGCAAAGCAGTATTGATTTCACAAGACTCAACATCATTAAGAGGAACAATCGGAGTACTAAGGAAATCATTATTATTGGTATTAGAGAAATCACACAATTTGGTATTATCTTGCGCCATGGTAACAAGTAATCCAACACACAAGCAAACAGAAAAAGGCAAGCGAAAAAGAGAGAGAGAGAGATTGGGAAAGAGAGGGCAAATGAAACGGCAAGGGTGAAGTGGGGGAGAGGAAAACGAGAGGCAAATGGCAAATAATGTAAATGCGAGGGAGATGAGTTTGTGATGGGTACTTGGTATGTCTTGACTTGAGCGAAGACCTCCTCGGCAACGGCGCCAGAAATCCTTCTTGCTACGTCTTGAGCTTGCGTTGGTTTTCCTTGAAGAGGAAAGGGTGATGTAGCAATAGTAGCGTAAGTATTTCCCTCAGTTTTTGAGAACCAAGGTATCAATCCAGTAGGAGGCTCCTCAAAAGTCCCACGCACCTACACAAACAAACAAAGAACTCACAACCAACACAATAAAGGGGTTGTCAATCCCTTCACGGCCACTTAAGAAAGTGAGATCTGATAGAGATAGTATGATAAGATAAATATATTTTTGGTATTTTATAATATGGATGCAAAAAGTAAAGATGCAAATAAAAGTAGATTGAAAGCTAATATGATAAAAGATAGACCCGCGGGCCATAAGTTTCACTAGAGGCTTCTCTCAAGATAGCATAAGTATTACTGTGACGCCCCCGATTCAATCGTACACTAATCATGCACGCAAATGTGTACGATCAAGATCAGGGACTCACGGGAAGATATCACAACACAACTCTAAAACATAAATAAGTCATACAAGCATCATAATACAAGCCAGGGGCCTCGAGGGCTCGAATACAAGTGCTCGATCATAGACGAGTCAGCGGAAGCAACAATATCTGAGTACAGACATAAGTTAAACAAGTTTGCCTTAGGAAGGCTAGCACAAACTGGGATACAGATCGAAAGAGGCGCATGCCTCCTGCCTGGGATCCTCCTAAACTATTCCAGGTCGTCGTCAGCGGGCAGCACGTAGCAGTAGGCACCTCCGGTGTAGTAGGGTCGTCATCGACGGTGGCGTCTGGCTCCTGGACTCCAGCATCTGGTTGCGACAACTAGAAAGAAGGGAAAGGGGGGAAAAGCGGGGGAGAAAGCAACCGTGAGTACTCATCCAAAGTACTCGCAAGCAAGGAACTACACTACATATGCATGGGTATATGTGTAAAGGGCCATATCAGTGGACTGAACTGCAGAATGCCAGAATAAGGGGGGATAGCTAGTCTTATTGAAGACTACGCTTCTGGTCACCTTCGTCTTGCAACAGGCAGAAGAGGGTAGGTCGAAGTCCTCCAAGTAGCATCGCATAGCATATCCTACCCGGTGATCCTCCCTTCGTATCCCTGAGGGAGAGCGACCACCGGTTGTATCTGGCACTTGGAAGGGTGTGTTTTATTAAGTATCCGGTTCTAGTTGTCATAAGGTCAAGGTACAACTCCAAGTCGTCCTGTTACCGAAGATCACGGCTATTCGAATAGATTAACTTCCCTGCAGGGGTGCACTAACTTACCCAGCACGCTTGATCCCATTTGGCCGGACACACTTTCCTGGGTCATGCCTGGCCGCGGAAGATCAACACGTCGCAGCCCCACCTAGGCTCAACAGAGAGGCCAGCACGCCGGTCTAAACCTAAGCGCACAGGGGTCTGGGCCCATCGCCCATAGCACACCTGCACATTGCGTACGTGGCCGAAAGCAGACCTAGCCTAGTGGCGTTCCAGTCCAATTCGGCGCGCGCCGCTCCGTCGCTGACGTCTGAAGTGCTTCGGCTGATACCACGACGTCGGGATACCCATAACTACTCCCGCGTAGATGGTTAGTGCGTATAAGCTCGTAGCCAACTCAGATCAAATACCAAGATCTCGTTAAGCATGTTAAGTGTCCGCGAACGCCGAATAGGGCCAGGCCCACCTCTCTCCTAGGCGGTCTCAACCTGCCCTGTCGCTCCGCCACAAAGATCCACACAGAGGGCCGTCGGGACAAAGGTCCTTTCAGCCCCCAATCCGTGAATCACTCGCGGGTACTCTTCGAGCTGACCCGACTTTAGTCACCATCTGTATAGTATGTATGTATGTATAGTATATACCCGTGATCACCTCCCGAGTGATCACGGCCCAATAGTATAGCAAGGCAGACTGACAAGAATGTAGGGCCAATGATGATAAACTAGCATCCTATACTAAGCATTTAGGATTGCAGGTAAGGTATCAACAGATGTAGCAACAATGTCAGGCTATGCATCAGAATAGGATCAACGGAAAGCAGTAACAGGCTACACTACTCTAATGCAAGCAGTATAGAAGAGAATAGGCGATATCTGGTGATCAAGGGGGGGGCTTGCCTGGTTGCTCTGGCAAGAGAGAGGGGTCGTCAACTCCGTAGTCGAATTGCGCAGCAGCAGCGTCGGTCTCGTAGTCTACCGAAGAGAAGAGGGGGAAGAAACAATAAATACAGTGCAAACATAAGCAAGACGACGCAAGACATGACAAAGAGCGGTGCTAGGTGTGTCCTAACGCAGTATGAGGTGATGCTGGCGAAGGGGGAAATCATCCGGGAAAGTATTCCCGGTGTTCCGTGTTTTCGGGCAGAGGAGCCGGAGGGGGAAAGTTGCGATTTTGATATGTTAGGGGTGTGTGGCGGACAGACGGGTTGCGTATCCGGATTCGTCTCATCGTTCTGAGCAACTTTCATGTTGAAAATATTTTAATCCGAGTTACGGATTAAAAGATATGATTTTCTAAAGATTTTATTAATTTCTAGAATTTAATTAATTATTTAATCCAACATTATCCAGGATAGTAAATGATGACGTCAGCATGACATCAGAGTGATGTCAGCAGTCAACGTTGACCATTGACCTGGTCAACCTGACGTGTGGGTCCAGTGGGACCCATCTGTCATTCTCTGTTTAGGTTAATTACAGATTAGTTAATTTAATTACTATTTAATTAACCTAACTAGTTAATTAAATTAATTAAACCGGATTAATTAACTTAATTAATTCATTAGATAATTAATTAATTAATTAATAATTTTATTAAATCATTTTTATTTTTATTTATTAATTTTATTTTTAATTCTCTTTTTTTTATAAAACGTTATGGGGCGTGGGCCCCTGTGGTCAGTGGCACAGAGGCCATTGCGGGTCGGGCCACGGGTGTGGGTGCGGGCGAGCGGGTGTGGCGCCCGACTGGGCATTCGCCCAAATCGCCGGGGCGAGGAGGACCGGGGCAAGGTGGTGGGGGTTCAGGGGAGGAGGAGCAGCGAGGGAGGCCGGTGGCCACGGCGAGGGGAACGGCGCCGGCCAGGAATGGGCGCAGGGCGCTGGGCGCCGCCGGGGCGGACCCAAGCGGCGGTGGCATCGATGCCGGAGAGCGGGGCCGGGCGGCACGAGGCCAGAGGGCGAGCGGGCGACGGTGGTGGCCGGGGCGCGTGGCCGAGGCGGG
>NC_041383.1:112106438-112108518 GCF_002162155.2 Triticum dicoccoides
GGTGGTCTCCTCCCGATCCAAATCGGGGGAGAGGGGGGGATATTTCGGGGGGGACTGGGGGCGAGTGGGGGGGGGTTAGGGTTACGGGGTGGGGATAAGGAGAGAGAGGAGGGGCCGGCTAGGCCGGCCTGATTGGCCCCGAGGCCATCTGGGCCGAGGCCCAGCGAGGGGGGGGGCTGTAATTTCTTGTCTTTCTTTTTTTTGTTCCTTTTCTTTTACTGTTTTATTTTATTCTAGTTTTATAAAACATAAAAGTTGTATCTTAAATAGTAACACTAATTATACCTCTGCCACAAAAAGGTTTAACCCCCAAATAATATAGTTTAGTATTTTATAAAATACCAACACATTTATTTATTTGTTTTACCTACAGTTTTAATTATTTGAATGCATTTAGACATTTTATAAAAATGTGGATCCTCCACCAACATTACTTATGAATTATTTGTTACATTTAGAACATTTTAGTTTTGACTTTTGAAAACTTTAACTGTTTGACTTTATTTTGAATTTGAATTTGAATCGGTTTCGAACCAATGTGAGTTTAGCAACAGTAATCGTGGTGACGTGGCATCATTAGCAAAGGTTTACTGTAGCTTGATTATCCGGGCGTTACAATTCTCCTCCACTACAAGAAATCTCGTCCCGAGATTTAAGAGGGGAGTAAGGGGGGAAGTTCTTGTTACGATATTCTAACGGATCTTCTCGAAGAAGTTAATCCCTGTCGCTGGTGTCTTCAATCCTTTATTCCGATGCATCATGATAAACTTGTCATCATTTCTTCGGGAACTCCATCGTACTTACGAAAAGATAAGGGGCAGCTCACTACGACATAATGCTTTTGAGGGAAACAATCTGGGGTTAACCCATGAATTAGTATAAGATTATCTCTCGAGTTGAACATATGAAATACCTCGAGAGTAAGGTACGAAGGTACCATAATAGGCTTCAAGCGGATAGATAGTTGCTCGAAGCCTGCACCAGAGTGAGAAAGGGGTTCAGAGTAGCGAGAGTAAGTATTGCGTCTGATACCAGAATAGATCAATAGGACAGTGGCCCGTGGATTACATACGAGTCCACGCGCGAGGAATAACCTTGGGAATAGGGGCTGTACAGGACAGTCAGGTTTCGATCCTGTGGAACTGTGGGTTATGGGCCCACCATGTGTGTGTTTTTTTTAATAGGAACAGTGACATCTTTCACGGTCATGATAGCAAGGCATGTCAGAGAGTACCATGTCAGTTATGTCGGCATCAACGTTGGTACCTAGGGCGAGGGACGAAGAGAACCACTTTCCTGCTCGTTGAACGAGGCGGACCAATAGGTAAGGTTCTCGTCCATCGGTGGCTACCGGAATGTCATCAACAATAGTAACAGGGTCTTACTGACAGAGTTGTACCTTGAGGTGTTTGCACAAGCAGTGGATTTTTACTGCTTAGATTATATAGATCACAAGAATGTCAAACACAACAATGGAAAGGAAAATATGAATATCAGATTAAACAGAACAATGGAAAGGAAAATGTGTTAAAACACATAATTCAGGGGTATAACCTTCCCAAGGACAAGCAGAGCAAGATATCCATGACAGGATATAAAGTAGACAACCATTTAGGTAAGGGGGGAGGAATCTCATGATATTACCCATACAACGGTGTTAGGATAAATGATAAGCAAAATTTAGCATCGTGCTTCAAATGTTCCTGTTGAAAATCGGAGTACCATTGACATGCTTCGAGGTAGCATTGACATGGTCTTCAGGTGAGGATCAAACTTTGGAAACACGAAGGATCCATCAGCAATAACTTGTAGAATAAGTCTTACAATTTCCCTATGGATGAATGGATAACCTTGCTGAAAAGGAATCTATAATGATAGGTCCTCCAGCCGGGGGGGGGGTGCTAGGCATGACATCATGTTACCGGGTCATCAAAGGATCAACACCATGACTCTTGGAAAGTTGTCCCAACCATCATATCTGACCGAGATTCAGATCCGATTGATGTCAGGATACCTCAGACTTAGGATACCTAAGAGGAAAAGGTGCAACGCAAATTGAAGAGATGACATTGTAAGATTC
>NC_041383.1:112109124-112114957 GCF_002162155.2 Triticum dicoccoides
GCATTGACATGGTCTTCAGGTGAGGATCAAACTTTGGAAACACGAAGGATCCATCAGCAATAACTTGTAGAATAAGTCTTACAATTTCCCTATGGATGAATGGATAACCTTGCTGAAAAGGAATCTATAATGATAGGTCCTCCAGCCGGGGGGGGGGGTGCTAGGCATGACATCATGTTACCGGGTCATCAAAGGATCAACACCATGACTCTTGGAAAGTTGTCCCAACCATCATATCTGACCGAGATTCAGATCCGATTGATGTCAGGATACCTCAGACTTAGGATACCTAAGAGGAAAAGGTGCAACGCAAATTGAAGAGATGACATTGTAAGATTCTCGGGGAAATGAACTATGAAGTGATTTCCGTTAACAAGAGTCCATCATTAACCCAAGGAAAGGACAAGGAGGTGTCTGGTGAACTCAACGGCAATTCACCGAGATTCCCAAAAGATGGATTTCCACCATTAAGTGAACAAGGAGATAACATTTGTCAGATCAAATGATATAAGGAAGTATGCTCGAGGAAAACATACACAATTAAACATTGGTTGAAAGGTGCGCCCGAAATATGGGTTGGGTTGCACGACCAATGCCAGAATGGTGATTCAATTGGCGAAGGACTTAGAATGAACTATCGCCCATTCACTTCAAAGCAATAGGGTTGTTAGAAGTTTTGAATTCACATGTCATAGCTCCATTGTCGGTATTCCGGTTGAAAACAATACGGGGACCAAGGAATGAACGAAGATGGCAAGAAGTATTATGATATCAAGAATTATTAAGAGGTGGTGAAATTCTCACCACATTCTTGACAAAAAGAGATGGTAATACTTCCGAGGTAAGGAAGATCAACTGCTGGGTAGCAGTGATCTCAAGGTTTACACAAAGCATGAAACAAGTAGTGTTGAACGGAAGGCAATAAAGTGGTCGATGAGAACAGGAATCATCGAGGGGCAAGGATGGTATTACCCATCATGAATTCAATTGAATTCCTGGAAGAGCTCGGAATGATGATGATGATCACGACACATTTGTCGAGAGATTTCACGAAGATGTAATCGATCGACGATGACAGCAAGTCAAACAATGATGAAGTGAAAGGTTATTGGAACCAAGGGTACGACACAAACTCGAAACCAAGCTTGTTGTTCAAGGCGAAATGATATGATGATGAGGATCGACGTAAGGTTAGTTCATCGTCGAAAATTGGTGCTCCGAGAATAAGGACCAGGTAGCACAGTTAGAATCGTCACGACAATGATATAGCCAAACAGGCTAGGAATGGCGTGATCGGGTACAAACTCGTACTTATAGAAGCTTACTGAAGAGTTGTTGAACCATAGAGCGGACTCGGTTCAGTTATCGGGGTCTTTGAGTGTTCAATAACTCAGAGCCCGCGAAAAATTGGAATCAGTGGGAAGGTAGCACTTGATGAAGAATTCATAAGAAGTTATGCAGTTCCATGATAATCTCGAGATACCAGGGGGGTAATACTCGACACAAGATCAAAGTAAAGGTTGGACTGGTGTATTGATCCATATAAGACAATTGTTTTAACTTGTCCGAGAAATGAGATCAAAGAAGAACAATCATGGTCGGAACCACGATTGCAGAAGGCCAGATCCTAGATATAAGATGAACTTATACCAAAGGAATAATTCATTTAAGAGAAGCTTTAATGATAAGATCTACATCGTGTCCATGGGCATGAACACAAGTTCAAGGTCGACTCCCACTTCTCCAATGCATAACCTTTCATTCACTTCTCACATTCGATGAAGTTGCAGTGTTGAAATTTTATCTGGTGAAGCACCAGAAGAGTATGACTCATGAAAACTTTCGGGTTCACACGGTTTAGAGAAGGCATATGTTCAACCCATAGGGGCTTCTTAGAAACATATACCACAAGTTTCAAGAGTAAATAACACAAGCCCGAAAGCAGAGCATGGTTGGCCAAGCAGAGGATACAACTTAACAAAGGCAATATGTATCAGGGGAAGAACTCACAAAGTGATCAAATGTGAAGGACACTGTCGGATAACAATCCAACAAAGGACTTGATGGTCCACAAAGGATCTGATACGAGTATCGGTACTCAACTAGAGGAAGAAGAATGCAAGGAGATCAGATTATAGAAACAACTGACTAACTCAATTGTCAAATGCAAAGGAATTATGATTTCCAAATCAAGGGATCAGAAGCAATGCTCTGTTTAGGGATGGATAAGTTGAATAGCCTTAGGGTACAATCAACGACAATTGGATTGGTCGAGAACCAATTCCAGTTAAAAGAATGGAAGCTCAGCCGGAAAGGTAATTTATAAGGATCAATAATGATTGCGTGTATTCGCAAACATATTGAGTCAACAGACTCAAAATGATAATGACAAGGAATGTCAATAAGACTACGAGACTTATGGGATTAACCATAATGCAAGCATGCAAGAATTTCAAGAGCCAAAGGCTCTAGAGGATTTTCGGAAGATCGAATAGTATTTTGAAGACTTTTGTGAAACACATGAACAACTGGGGATGAGCGGATACTCGACAAGTGCGAGGATTTATTTGAAGGGGTATTCATGTGGCAAAGAACTGCTAGGCAGTAGGCACAATGTACTCTCGAAACAATAAAGAAAACTTCGGGGTATCTTGTAATAACAAGATCAATGGGGGATGATCGTATGAATGGCAAGTGTAAGTAGTTATCCATACGGATTTATCGGTGGTCAGGAATAGCAAAAGTGATGGGCACAAAGTCTCGAGAGAACATCAGAGAGTATCTTCGGAATCTTCTGTTTAACAGACGATCATCTGAAGTGAGGGGCTCTCCGGGAGAAAGTACTTGCGAGAACCTAAAGTTAGTTTTGTTTTTAGCAAAATTGTTTAACCCGAATAGAAGAGAGTTCAGAATCCCAGAGTAAAGATCGAGGAGTAAAAGATCCTAGTACCACCCAATGACGACGTGGGCCCGTAAGGCTCACAGCCATGTTAGTAAAAGTTTTGTAGTGACTAGACTCGACTTCGGCCAAGGAGTGTGGAAGGGGGATTCTTACAGGCAGTCGGCTCTGATACCAACTTGTGACGCCCCCGATTCAATCGTACACTAATCATGCACGCAAATGTGTACGATTAAGATCAGGGACTCACGGGAAGATATCACAACACAACTCTAAAACATAAATAAGTCATACAAGCATCATAATACAAGCCAGGGGCCTCGAGGGCTCGAATACAAGTGCTCGATCATAGACGAGTCAGCGGAAGCAACAATATCTGAGTACCGACATAAGTTAAACAAGTTTGTCTTAGGAAGGCTAGCACAAACTGGGATACAGATCGAAAGAGGCGCATGCCTCCTGCCTGGGATCCTCCTAAACTACTCCAGGTCGTCGTCAGCGGGCAGCACGTAGTAGTAGGCACCTCCGGTGTAGTAGGGTCGTCGTCGACGGTGGCGTCTGGCTCCTGGACTCCAGCATCTGGTTGCGACAACCAGAAAGAAGGGAAAGGGGGAAAAAGGGGGGAGAAAGCAACCGTGAGTACTCATCCAAAGTACTCGCAAGCAAGGAACTACACTACATATGCATGGGTATATGTGTAAAGGGCCATATCAGTGGACTGAACTGCAGAATGCCAGAATAAGGGGGGATAGCTAGTCTTATCGAAGACTACGCTTCTGGTTACCTTCGTCTTGCAACAGGCAGAAGAGGGTAGGTCAAAGTCCTCCAAGTAGCATCGCATAGCATATCCTACCCGACGATCCTCCCCTCGTATCCCTGAGGGAGAGCGACCACCGGTTGTATCTGGCACTTGGAAGGGTGTGTTTTATTAAGTATCCGGTTCTAGTTGTCATAAGGTCAAGGTACAACTCCAAGTCGTCCTGTTACCGAAGATCATGGCTATTCGAATAGATTAACTTCCCTGCAGGGGTGCACCAACTTACCCAGCACGTTTGATCCCATTTGGCCGGACACACTTTCCTGGGTCATGCCCGGCCGCGGAAGATCAACACGTCGCAGCCCCACCTAGGCTCAATAGAGAGGCCAGCACGCCGGTCTAAACCTAAGCGCACAGGGGTCTGGGCCCATCGCCCATAGCACACCTGCACGTTGCGTACGCGGCCGAAAGCAGACCTAGCCTAGTGGCGTTCCAGTCCAATTCGGCGCGCGCCGCTCCGTCGCTGACGTCTGAAGTGCTTCGGCTGATACCACGACGTCGGGATACCCATAACTACTCCCGCGTAGATGGTTAGTGCGTATAAGCTCGTAGCCAACTCAGATCAAATACCAAGATCTCGTTAAGCGTGTTAAGTGTCCGCGAACGCCGAACAGGGCCAGGATCACCTCTCTCCTAGGCGGTCTCAACCTGCCCTGTCGCTCCGCCACAAAGATCCACACAGAGGGCCGCCGGGACAAAGGTCCTTTCAGCCCCCAATCCGTGAATCACTCGCGGGTACTCTTCGAGCTGACCCGACTTTAGTCACCATCTGTATAGTATGTATGTATGTATAGTATATACCCGTGATCACCTCCCGAGTGATCACGGCCCAATAGTATAGCAAGGCAGACTGACAAGAATGTAGGGCCAATGATGATAAACTAGCATCCTATACTAAGCATTTAGGATTGCAGGTAAGGTATCAACAGATGTAGCAACAATGTCAGGCTATGCATCAGAATAGGATCAACGGAAAGCAGTAACAGGCTACACTACTCTAATGCAAGCAGTATAGAAGAGAATAGGCGATATCTGGTGATCAAGGGGGGGGGGCTTGCCTGGTTGCTCTGGCAAGAGAGAGGGGTCGTCAACTCCGTAGTCGAATTGGGCAGCAGCAGCGTCGGTCTCGTAGTCTACCGAAGAGAAGAGGGGGAAGAAACAATAAATACAGTGCAAACATAAGCAAGACGACGCAAGACATGACAAAGAGCGGTGCTAGGTGTGTCCTAACGCAGTATGAGGTGATGCTGGCGAAGGGGGAAATCATCCGGGAAAGTATTCCCGGTGTTCCGTGTTTTCGGGCAGAGGAGCCGGAGGGGAAAGTTGCGAGTTTGATATGTTAGGGGTGTGTGGCGGACGAACGGGTTGCGTATCCGGATTCGTCTCGTCGTTCTGAGCAACTTTCATGTTGAAAATATTTTAATCCGAGTTACGGATTAAAAGATATGATTTTCTAAAGATTTTATTAATTTCCGGAATTTAATTAATTATTTAATCCAACATTATCCAGGATAGTAAATGATGACGTCAGCATGACATCAGAGTGATGTCAGCAGTCAACGTTGACCATTGACCTGGTCAACCTGACGTGTGTGTCCAGTGGGACCCATCTGTCATTCTCTATTTAGGTTAATTACAGATTAGTTAATTTAATTACTATTTAATTAACCTAACTAGTTAATTAAATTAATTAAACCGGATTAATTAACTTAACTAATTCATTAGATAATTAATTAATTAATTAATAATTTTATTAAATCATTTTTATTTTTATTTATTAATTTTATTTTTAATTCTCTTTTTTTTTATAAAACGTTATGGGGCGTGGGCCCCTGTGGTCAGTGGCACAGAGGCCATTGCGGGTCGGGCCACGGGTGTGGGTGCGGGCGAGCGGGTGTGGCACCCGACTAGGCATTCGCCCAAATCGCCGGGGCGAGGAGGACCGGGGCAAGGTGGTGGGGGTTCAGGGGAGGAGGAGCAGCGAGGGAGGCCGGTGGCCACGGCGAGGGGAACGGCGCCGGCCAGGAATGGGCGCAGGGCGCTGGGCGCCGCCGGGGCGGACCCGAGCGGCGGCGGCATCGATGCCGGAGAGCGGGGCCGGGCGGCACGAGGCCAGA
>NC_041383.1:112115555-112145267 GCF_002162155.2 Triticum dicoccoides
GGGTTAGGGTTACGGGGTGGGGATAAGGAGAGAGAGGAGGGGCCGGCTAGGCCGGCTTGATTGGCCCCGAGGCCATCTGGGCCGAGGCCCAGCGAGGGGGGGGGGCTGTAATTTCTTGTCTTTCTTTTTTTTGTTCCTTTTCTTTTACTGTTTTATTTTATTCTAGTTTTATAAAACATAAAAGTTGTATCTTAAATAGTAACACTAATTATACCTCTGCCACAAAAAGGTTTAACCCCCAAATAATATAGTTTAGTATTTTATAAAATACCAACACATTTATTTATTTGTTTTACCTACAGTTTTAATTATTTGAATGCATTTAGACATTTTATAAATATGTGGATCCTCCACCAACATTACTTATGAATTATTTGTTACATTTAGAACATTTTAGTTTTGACTTTTGAAAACTTTAACTGTTTGACTTTATTTTGAATTTGAATTTGAATCGGTTTCGAACCAATGTGAGTTTAGCAACAGTAATCGTGGTGACGTGGCATCATTAGCAAAGGTTTACTGTAGCTTGATTATCCGGGCGTCACAATTACGATGGGTGAACAAATTACTATCGAGCAATTGATAGAAAAGCGAATAATTATGAGATTATCAAGGCATGATCATGTATATAGGCATCACATCCGTGACAAGTAGACCGACTCCTGCCTGCATCTACTACTATTACTCCACACATCGCCCGCTATTCAGCATGCATCTAGAGTATTAAGTTCATAAGAACGGAGTAACACATTAAGAAAGATGACATGATGTAGAGGGATAAACTCATGCAATATGATATAAACCCCATCTTTTTATCCTTGATGGCAACAATACAATACGTGCCTTGCAACCCTTTCTTCACTGGGTAAGGACACCGCAAGATTGAACCCAAAGCTAAGCACTTCTCCCATGGCAAGAAAGATCAATCTAGTAGGCCAAACCAAACTGATAATTCGAAGAGACTTGCAAAGATAACTCAATCATACATAAAATAATTCAGAGAAGATTCAAATATTACTCATAGATAAACTTGATCATAAACCCACAATTCAGCGGATCTCGACAAACACACTGCAAAAAGAGTTTACATCGAATAGATCTCCACAAGAGAGGGGGAGAACATTGTATTGAGATCCAAAAAGAGAGAAGAATACATCTAGCTAATAACTATGGACCCGAAGGTCTATGGTAAACTACTCACAACTCATCGGAGGGGCTATGGTGTTGATGTAGAAGCCCTCCGTGGTCGATTCCCCCTCCGGCGGAGCACCGACGAAGGCCCCAAGATGGGATCTCGCAGATACAGAAGGTTACAGCGGTGGAAATTGTGTTTCGGTTGCTCCCTGTATGTTTTTGGGGTACGTAGGTATATATAGGAGGAAGAAGTACGTCGGTGGCCGCTCGAGGGGCCCAGGAGACAGGGGGCGCGCCCAGGAGGGGTGGGCGCGCCCTCCTATCTCCTGGCTGCCTCGTTCTTGCTTGACTTGCACTCCAAGTTCTCCGGATCACGTTTGTTCCAAAAATCACGCTCCCAAAGGATTCATTCCGTTTGGACTCTGTTTGGTATTCCTTTTCTTCGAAATACTGAAATAGGCAAAAAAACAGCAATTTGGGCTGGGCCTCCGGTTAGTAGGTTAGTCCCAAAAATGATATAAATGTATAAAAAAGCCCATAAACATCCAAAAGGGGTAATATAATAGCATGGAACAATCAAAAATTATAGATACGTTTGAGACGTATCATGCATCAAGGACATAATTCTTCTGTGCAGCAATGAGGATAAACCTCAGATCATGGACCCAGTCCGTATCATTGATACTATCATCTTTCAACTTAGTTTTCTCTAGGAACACATATAAAACATAGGGAAGCAACAACGCGAGCTATTGATCTACAACATTATTTGCAAAATACTATCAGGACTAAGTTCATGATAAATTAAAGTTCAATTAATCATATTACTTGAGAACTCCCACTTAGATAGACATCCCTCTAATCATCTAAGTGATCACGTGATCCAAATCAACTAAACCATGTCCGATCATCACGTGAGATGGAGTAGTTTTCAATGGTGAACATCACTATGTTGATCATATCTACTATATGATTCACGCTCGACCTTTCGGTCTCCAGTGTTCCGAGGCCATATCTGCATATGCTAGGCTCGTCAAGTTTAACCCGAGTATTCCGCGTGTGCAAAATTGGCTTGCACCCGTTGTAGATGAACGTTGAGCTTATCACACCCGATCATCACGTGGTGTCTCGGCACGACGAACTTTATACATCTTATTTTCTTATACCTTGAAATTTTTGTGAGTGATCATCTTATAAAGCTACCATCGAACTAAAAAAATAAGATGTATAAAAGATAAACATCATATGCAATCAAAATATGTGACATGATATGGCCATGATCATCTTGCGCCTTTGATCTCCATCTCCAAAGTACTATCATGATCTTTATCATCACCGGCATGACACCATGATCTCCATCATCTTTATCTATATCAATGTGTCGTCACATGGTCGTCTCGTCAACTATTGCTCTTGCAACTATTGCTATCGCATAGAGATAAAGTAAAGCAATTATTTGGCGCTTGCATTTTATGCAATAAAGAGACAACCATAAGGCTTCTGCCAGTTGCCGATAACTTCAACAAAACATGATCATCTCATACAACAACTTATATCTCATCACGTCTTGACCATATCACATCACAACATGCCCTGCAAAAACAAGTTAGACGTCCTCTACTTTGTTGTTGTTGCAAGTTTTACGTGGCTGCTACGGGCTGAGCAAGAACCGTTCTTACCTACGCATCAAAACCACAATGATATTTCGTCAAGTTAGTGCCGTTTTAACCTTCTCAAGGACCGGGCGTAGCCACACTCGGTTCAACTTAAGTTGGACAAACTGACACCCGCCCGCCACCTATGTGCAAAGCATGTCGGTAGAACCAGTCTCGCGTAAGCATACGCGTCATGTCGGTCCGGGCCGCTTCATCCAACAATACCGCCGAACCAAAGTATGACATGCCGGTAAGCAGTATAACTTGTATCGCCCACAACTCACTTGTGTTCTACTCGTGCATATAACATCTATGCATAAACCTGGCTCGGATGCCACTATTGGGGAACGTAGTAATTTCAAAAAAAATTCCTACGCACACGCAAGATCATGGTGATGCATAGCAACCCGAGGGGAGAGTGTCATCCACGTACCCTCGTAGACCATAAGTGGAAGCATTAGCTCAACGCGGTTGATGTAGTCGTATGTCTTCACGATCTAACCGATCCAAGTACCGAACGTACGGCACCTCCGAGTTCAGCACACGTTCAGCTCGATGACGTCCCTCGAACTCCGATCCAGCAGAGCTTCACGGGAGAGTTCCGTCAGCATGACGGCGTGATGACGGTGATGATGTTGGGCTTCTCCTAAGCACCGCTATGATATAACCGAGGTGGAATATGGTGGAGGGGGGAACCGCACACGGCTGGAAGAGATTAACAAATCAACTTGTGTGTCTAGAGGTGCCCCCTGCCCCCGTATATAAAGGAGTGGAGGAGGGGGGAGGGCCGGCCCTCGTATGGCGTGCCCTGGAGGAGTCCTACTCCCACCGGGAGTAGGATTCCCCCCTTCCAAGTAGTAGGAGTAGGAGTCAAGGAAAGGGAAAAGAGAAGAGAAGGAAGGAGGGGGCGCAACCCCTCCCCAATTTGGACTAGGCCTTGGGGGGGGGGGGCGCAGCCTCCCCTATCTCTTTCCCCTAAAGCCTAAGGCCCATATACTCCCCGGCGAATTCCCGTAACTCTCCGGTACTCCAACAAATACCCGAATCACTCGGAACCTTTCCGATGTCCCAATATGGTCGTCCAATATATCGATCTTTACGTCTCAACCATATCGAGACTCGTCATCATGTCCGTCATCTCATTCGGGACTCTGAACTACCTTTGGTACATCAAAACACATAACTCATAATATAAATCGTCACCAAACGTTAAGCGTGCGGACCCTACGGGTTCGAGAACTATGTAGACATGACTGAGACACATCTCCGGTCTATAACCAATAGCAAAACCTGGATGCTCATATTGGCTCCCACATATTCTATGAAGATCTTTATCGGTCAAACTGCATAACAACGTACATTGTTCCCTTTGTCATCGGTATGTTACTTGCCCAAGATTCGATCGTCGGTATCTCAATACCTAGTTCAATCTCGTTACCGGCAAGTCTCTTTACTCGTTATGTAATGCATCATCCCGCAACTAACTCATTAGTCACATTGCTTGCAAGGCTTATAGTGATGTGCATTACCGAGAGGGCCCAGAGATACCACTCCGACAATTGGAGTGACAAATCCTAATCTCAAAATACGCCAACTCAACAAGTACCTTCGGAGACACCTGTAGGGCACCTTTATAATCACCCAGTTACGTTGTGATGTTTGGTAGCACACAAAGTGTTCCTCCGGTAAACGGGAGTTGCATAATCTCATAGTCATAGGAACATGTATAAGTCATGAAGAAAGCAATAGCAACATACTAAACGATCAAGTGCCAAGCTAACGGAATGGGTTAAGTCAATCACATCATTCTCCTAATGATGTGATCCCGTTAATCAAATGACAACTCATGTCTATAGTTAGGAAACTTAACCATCTTTGATTAACGAGCTAGTCAAGTAGAGGCATACTAGTGACACTATGTTTGTCTATGTATTCACACAGGTATTATGTTTCCGGTTAATACAATTCTAGCATGAATAATAAACATTTATCATGAAATAAGGAAATAAATAATAACTTTATTATTGCCTCTAGGGCATATTTCCTTTAGCACACACACATGTCCGCGGTCCCAACGTGCCTAACGCGTTCGGTGCGCACCCATAACATGCACCGGTCGTGCCCGGCTCGCCGCCGCGGATTATTGCCCAACACTGGAGACAGATGCAATCTGTCCATTTAGCTAATATATTAATACAATCATTTCCGACAAGTTCAAACATGAAGCGAGGAACCTCATCGTACGTACAACACACTCACACACCTCAACACCCTTGCAAAAACTAGCAATCGCATAGATCTTCCAGTTCGCAACTTGATTCACCTTGACGATCTTAATATTTTGGATGCATTCCATAACTGAATATATTTCTCTTCAAATCAAGGAACGCAGACATATCCAGCCCCGGGGAAGATGGAAAGCGCTACATATACAAACAATCGGTTTTAGGTAAAACAACATGTGAAGATCAACAACTAACGAAGGCAATTTATATACATGCTTGAAGCTCAGCTTCTTCCACATTTAGGCATCTAGACAACACACATCCCTAGACGAGAACAAAGCACCTCCTTTTGAGTCACGTGCATCACCCCAATAATGCCGAACTAGAAAATGGTATGAAAACATGCATCAACATGACCCTTGCCCATCCCATCGGAGGCGGAAACCAAAGTTCATTTGCCACCAGGCCACGAGTGTGCCCTTATCAACATAAGATCTCCCCCCGTCCTCTCTTCTCCCCGCGAGATTCCTAGTGGGGAGCCTGGGCAGGTGGCCCAGCCCTCACTAGCCGCGCGCTTGCCGGCGGTAGTCTGCGGTTCTCCGACTTTACTTGCCGGGCCGGGTGTTGGGGGTGGGGCCGGAGGCCGTACCCCAAACGGGCTGACTCGGGAGGAGCTCATCGCTTTTTGAGGTATTTTGGATCCTGTGTGTGAGGGCAGACGGATGAGCTGTCGCCTTCGGGACCAGACGGATGTTGATGACATGCAGCTGAGGTGCGCCATGCGGGCGGCCAATTTCCGTGACATGGAGGTCACTACTGGTATGTTGGTCAACACTTCCAATTCCATTTTGCACTTTTCTAATGATGAGATCATTCACAATGCAAATGAGTTAGGAGTTTTACTAGGTAGTAATGATAGTGAAATCTATAAATCTGTTAATGACATTCTGGACCTGGAGGCGGAAAGTGCCTTAGAGTTGATTCGTAACTTAGCAGCGGTCAAACCTATGAATGATTCTTACATAGACGCTTTGGGAGTAAGGGTGCTAGATACGTTCTGTGTGGATCTTGCCCCATCCATCACTGAGATTGAGGAGGATGACAGTTCTATACCCCTTGAGGAGAGTGCCCCGGCCAAGGGTCAGGAGGTTAGATCCGCGGAGCCCGGTTGTGAGGACCGGGTAGAGGATCAGAAAAAGCCTAAGTGAAAGTGGAGGCGTAAGATCTATCCTACATCAGCGGTGTGGAGAAGTGCTAGGGTCCGTACAACCAAAAAAATTCCATGATGAACTATGAGAGGGATCTTTTGGAATAGTAGAGGTCTGATGGACTTGGCTAAAAGAAGGTTTCTAGCAGATGCTTCAATTGAACATAGACTGGATTTTATTGCCCTTTCCGAGACAGGAAGGGACAATTTCTCTCCTCAGTTTCTGAGCACTTTATTCGGAGGTGTCGATTTTGATTGGCACTGCCTTCCCCCAAGAGGAAGATCAGGGGGATCCTACTTGGGCTTAGATGTGAGGCGTTGGAAGTCCGAAGTGTGGTTATGGGTCAGTTCGCCGTCAAATTTCAGGTCAGATCCAAAGTCGATGGATTTAATTGGGCACTGGTTGCAGTGTATGGGGCCGCGCAACCAGAACTAAAACCAAACTTTTTGGCGGATCTCGTCCGTATTTGCAGGTCTAAGCAGCTTCCAATCTTGGTTGGGGTGATTTTAACATTATTAGAAGGAGAGAAGAAAAGAACAATGATAATTTTGATGCCAGGTGGTCGTTCATGTTTAGTACCATCATTGAAAGATTGGACCTTAGAGAGATAGAGCTTTCGGGTAGAAAATTCACTTGGGCTAATACTTTGCAAAACCCGACGTATGAGAAGCTGGATCGAGTCCTAGCGAGCATCGACTGGGAACAGAAATTCCCCCTGGTTACAGTCCAAGCGTTATCTCGCGGTATCTCTGACCACACCCCTTTGCTGGTTTACTCTGGTGAGGCAACACATGTGGGTAATAAAAACACCTTCTGTTTTGAACTTGCGTGGTTTGAAAGAGAAGGAATCCTGGATCTGATAGCCAGGGAATGGGTGATAGATGCAGGAGGAAGGTCTTCTATTGAGAGATGGTAGAATAAGATTAGAAACTTGAGAAGTTTCTTGCGAGGGTGGGCTAAGCATCTCAGTGGGATCTATAAGGTTGAAAAGGAAAGGCTCTTTACACTTATCCAGTCCCTAGATTTAAAAGCCGAGTCCAGAATTCTACAATCCTCGGAGCTTCATGCCAAAGTAGATGCGGAGATGAGATTGGAAGAGCTGCTGCGGGAAGAGGAGTTGAAGTGGGCATTGCGAGCTAAGGTTCGCAAAGTTGTCCAAGGGGACGCTAACACTCAATTCTTTCATATGATCGCCAATGGCAAGCATAGAAAGAAAAGAATCTTTCAGCTCGAGCAAGACGAGGGGATGATCTTAGGGCAAGAGAACTTAAAGTTATACATAACAAATTACTACAAGCAGCTATTTGGGCCTCTAGAGGATAATTTTGTGTCCTTGGATGAGTCGAGGATTGAGGATGTGCCTCAGCTGGCTGCAGATCAGAATGATGTATTAACTGCACCATTCTCGGAGAAAGAGGTGTTTGAAGCGATTTCACAGATGAAGAATAATAAAGCTTTGGGGCCGGATGGATTTCCGGCGAAGTTTTATAAGAAATGTTGGCACATTATTAAAGGGGATTTGTTACCGATATTCCATGATCTATTCTCCGGATAGCTTCGGTTGTTTCATTTGAATTTTGGAACAATAACCTTGCTTCCAAAGAAAACAGAGGTTGTGAGAATTGAGCAGTTCAGGCCTATCTGTCTTCTTAATGTTAGTTTCAATTTTTTTTACCAAGGTTGGGACTAATGGACACACACAGATTGCACACTCTGTGGTGCAGCCGACCCAAACGGCTTTCATGCCAGACAGAAACATCCTAGAAGGGGTTGTGGTCCTTCATGAAACGCTCCATGAAATCCATACGAAAAAGCTAGACGAGGTTGTTTTCAAAGTGGATTTCGAAAAGGCGTACGATAAAGTTAAATGGCCATTTCTGCAACAGGCTTTGCTCATGAAAGGTTTCGACCCGGCTTGGAGGCACCAGGTTGAATCCTTCACACAAAAAGGGAGTGTTGGAATCAAAGTGAATGACGACATTGGTCACTATTTCCAGACACATAACGGCCTGAGACAAGGAGATCCGATGTCACCTATTCTATTCAACATTGTAGTTGACATGTTGACCATTCTAATAGGTAGGGCAAAGGACGCTGGTCAAGTAGGTTGCCTGGTACCTCCACTAGTTGGTGGAGGGGTGTCTATCCTATTGTACGTTGATGGTACTATCATCTTCATGGAGCATGACTTGGCAAAAGCAAGAAACATGAAGCTGGTGTTATGCTTATTTGAACAATTGACCCGGTTAAAGATTTACTTTCACAAGAGCAAATTGTTCTGCTTTGGAAGATCCAAAGAGGAACAAGAGGCGTACAAGCAATTGTTCGGGTGTGAACTCGGGGCTTTACCTTTCACGTATTTGGGTATACCAATTCACCATCGTAAACTAACAAATAGAGAATGGAAGTGTATTGAGGATTGTTTCGAAAAGAAACTGAGTTGCTGGAAGGGCAAGCTGATGTCGTATGGGGGCCGTCTAATTCTAATTAATTCGGTACTCACGAGCATGCCTATGTTTCTTTTGTCGTTTTTCGAGATACCAGTTGGAGTTCGGAAAAGACTGGATTTCTATCGATCCCGCTTTTTCTGGCAGAGTGATGACCTGAAAAGGAAGTATAGACTCACCAAATGGGATATTATTTGTCGACCGAAAGACCAAGGGGTTCTAGGTATTAAAAATCTTGAGGTGAAAAACATATGTCTTCTCAGCAAGTGGTTGTATAAGTTATATGTAGAGTCGGAGTCCACGTGGGCGCATATTCTGCGTAATAAGTACCTTCATTCCAAAACTTTGTCACAGGTGACAGTGAGGCTGACGGACTCACCTTTTTGGAAAGGGCTGATGAGAGTTAAATCAGTCTTTTTCAATAGAACAAAGTTTCTAGTCAGTAACGGTACTTCCACAAGATTCTGGGGGGATACATGGCTAGGGGAAACCCCCCTCGCACTTCAATATCCCTCCCTTTATAGCATTGTGCAACGAAGATATGCTTTCGTTGCTACCGTGCTTCAGTCCACTCCCCTGAATATCCACTTTAGGAGAACACTTGCACAATGACTTCATTTGGTGAGAAGACAGATGGATGTGCAGCTTTCTCAGCAGCCGGACACATTGTGTTGGAAGCTAACCAGGAATGGAGAGTTCACGGTTAAATCTATGTATTTATATGTGATCAACTCTAGCTCTATTCCTAGTTTGAAACATGTTTGGAATGTCAAAGTACCTTTGAGAGTTCAAATGTTCATGTGGTTTGTACACAAACAAGTCATTTTAACTAAGGACAATTTGACAAAGCGCAACTGGACTGGTTCTACGAGATGTAGTTTTTGTGATCGGGATGAGACCATCAAACACCTCCTTCTTGACTGTCCGATGGCAAAGGTTCTATGGTAGACTGTTCACATTGCTTTTAATATTACTCCTCCAAATAATATCAACACATTATTTGGGACGTGGCTTGACGGGATAGATTCCCAAACAGCGAGACACATTCGTGTAGGAGTATGTGCTTTACTTTGGGCAGTCTGGAACTGCAGGAATGATTTGGTTTTTAACAGAACAACAATACTCAATTTTTGCAGGTTATCTTCTGAGCCACTGCATTGATCCGTATGTGCCCGCTACTGACTCAAACGGAGGCTAGGGAGCGTTTGGTTACTGGATCTACCCGATGGGAGATGGTAGCTCGGGCTACATTCAACCGGTTTGGATGGCGTCATGTAATAGGATAGGTGTCGGTGTCAAAACCGGCGGGTCTCGGGTATGGGGTCCCGAACTGTGCGTCTAGGCGGATGGTTACAGGAGACAAGGGACACGATGTTTTATCCAGGTTTGGGCCCTCTTGATGGAGGTAAAACCCTAAGTCCTACTTGATTAATATTGATGATGTGTGTTACAAGAGTAGATCTACCACGAGATCAAAGAGGCTAAACCCTAGAAGCTAGCCTATGGTATGATTGTTGTTCGTCCTACAGACTAAAGCCATCCGGTTTATATAGACACCGGAGAGGGCTAGGGTTACACAGAGTCGGTTACAATGGTAGGAAATCTGCATATCTGTATCGCCAAGCTTGCCTTCCACGCCAAGGAAAGTCCCATCTGGACACGGGACGAAGTCTTCAATCTTGTATCTTCATAGTCTTGGAGTCTGGCCGATGATGATAGTTCAGCTATCTGGACACCCCCTAGTCCCGGACTCCCTTAGTAGCCCCTGAACCAGGCTTCAATGACGACGAGTCCGGCGCGCATATTGTCTTCGGCATTGCAAGGCGGGTTCCTCCTCCGAATAATTTATAGAAGATTGTGGACACCAGGATAGTGTCCGGCTCTGCAAAATAAATTCCACGTACCACCGTAGGAGAATAATATTACACAAGTTCAATCTGCTGACATATTTTGCGGCGTGACGTCACACCACTACCAAGCCTTTACTAGAATTTTTTTTTATTGTACCACCTCAGCGCGTTTAGCGAAGCGGTTTCCTTGGCACGTCTTGTCGAAGCAGAGATCGTGTTCCCCTTATTCCGGGATTCCCATTAATACGGACGTGGGTAACCCGACTGCGCCCATTGCCGCGCCTCCTCCATCGAAGGCGGGTTCCAAACGGTCACGGGGATGGCTCTTGGTATTCTCCCTCTTTATAATGAGACCAAGGTCTGTTCTTTTTCTTCAATCCTCAATCGAATCCGCCTCTCGCCCCAAGTTCCAACACCCAGGGCTCCAGATTCGGGTACTTTCGACCTTCGACAATGTCCGGCTCCGACCTACGAGGCCGGTGGATGCCCTCTTCCGTCACGGAAGAGGACGTGCTAAAGCTGAGAGACGCCAGGTACTTGACGTACGAGATTTCGCATAGGTTGCCTGCCCGAGGGCAAGTTATTCCTACTCCCGAGCCCGGCGAGAGCGTCGTGTTCGTGTCTCACCTCCGTCAGGGTTTAGGCTTCCCGATGGATCCCTTCGTGAGGGGGCTCATGTTTTACTATGGGTTGGAATTCCATGACTTGGCTCCGGAGTCCATCCTCCACATCTCATCATTCATTGTCGTCTGCGAAGCCTTCCTCCACACTACCCCTCACTTTGGCTTGTGGCTCAAAACCTTCAACGTGGAGCCGAAGATGATTGAGGGGCGTCAGGCAGAGTGCGGCGGGGTGGTTATAAGCAAGAGGGCCGATGCTCCATGGCCCGATGGCTGTTTTCAAGAGGAGCTCGGCTTGTGGCAACATGAGTGGTTCTATATCACCGCTCCCAGGGGCAGCAGGCAGAGGCTGCCGCCCGTCTTCCGCTCGGGCCCTCCACAACGGCTGACGTCATGGGTCAACAAGGGGCTTAACTGGGGGCCATCCAAAGACGTACCCCTGTTGCAGGACCGGATTCAAGGCCTCCAAGAAAGGGAGATTAATCTGGTCGTAGTGGCACAGGTTATGCTGATTCGGCGCCTTCTGCCCTGCAAACGTCGCCCCCTCCGCCTGTGGGAATTTAATCCGGAGGGGCCATGAGCTCTCCAACACTTCATGGGTTTGACACCCGCGGAGATGTACAAACTGTTCTTCGGATCGCAAGAGATGCGTCCGGACTTGACTGAGGACGCTGGCCTAAGCTACAATCGCCCGGATACTCAAGTAAGTAGCCCTATGTCCGGACATATTGTCCATTTATTTATCATGGGTTTGCCGTTTAACCAGCTATCCCTTGGACAGGAGTGGATAGCGCAAGCAAAACTGATACGTTGTCCGGCCCCCCTCCCTGAGACCACGCCGGATCCCGTGTTAGTCAAAATGTTGGAGGTTGCGCCTTTAGAGGAGGGCGAAGGGGGGCACAGGGAAACTACCACCTCTGCCAGGGAGGCTTTCAGTAAGGGGGGAATCGAGAGTCCCTCCTTCCAGGGGGAGAAGAGGACCGCTTTCGAAGACCCGGAGGCCAAGGCCTCAAAGCGGGGAAAGAAATCTGCACCGGAAGGTCCTGTGCCAGGAAGAGCCCCGGCCGCACTGTCTCCTCAGAGGAATCATCCCTCCAGCGAGCCGTAAGTAAAAAGGAGGGATTTTGTAATAGGGGACACCCCTGCTTTATTTCTAAGGGTAACTGAAGTTTTCACCTTGTAGTTCGGATCCCAGCCCATCTCAGCAGAGCTCATCTTCGGGGGACCTTCGTCCAGTGATGATGGAGAGCGAAACGCCTCCATCTGCCGCCCCGTCGGGTGGGGCGAACGACCCTGAGGTGTCGTCACGGAGGGTCTCCTCGAGTCCGGCGGGGCCGCGGAGTTCGCCACCCATTGGAGTACGGCCGGTGGAGCTGCATGATTTGCTCAAGAGGGCGTCTATCTCAGAAGATCACCGCACATTAATGAGTACGGTGATTGAAAGGATCTCATCTGCCGAAAGCGGGTTGTATGAGGCCGTCGGAAGTTTGCTGACGGGGTTTGAGGTACGCAAAAAATGACATACCTTTTGACAGTTTGCACATGGAGTGCGCCCTGTATAGATAGTAGCCCCCGAGACTTCGTATGCTGTCGAAAGCGACAGCGTGCCGAGGATCATAATCTCAGTTATAGAATGTCGCCTTTCCTATGCAGTTGGCGGAACTTTCGGTGGCCAGCCGGATTGATGGAGTTGCCGAGCTGAAGAGGCAACTCGATGTTACGGATGCGGACATCGCGCTGGTCAATAAACGACTTAATGAGTCACAGGGTAGGTGGTTGCTCCGCGGTTGCCTAGTAAGGGAGCTGGTGACCGTTCCTTACAATTTGTATGCTTGATGCAGATGGTGCCGCTGCTGTGGAAGACCTTCGAGCAGAGCTTGCTCGAGCCAAGGAGCAAGCCAGGAAAAGTGATGCGGCTGCCTCGAAGGCAGCGGAAGGCTAAAAGCCGAAAAGGCTGCTCACTGCCGAAGCAGGGAGGAGATGGCCGGAATGGCCGTGAAATTAAAAGATGCTGCCGACCGCTATGAGGTTCTTGAAAGAGAACGCCGAGCGGACCAAGAGGACCTGAAGAAGGCTGCCGCCGAAGCCAAGGATGCCTGTAGTGCGATGCGGGCTATGAAGGAGGAACTGCGTCAGGCCAGACACATTGCGGCTGGAAAGCCCTTTATGCTGCATAGGAAGTTCACGGATCTGAAGTATGCTCAGCTGGGCCGATTGTGCGGTGCGGAGGATCCTTATCTGGAGTTGGCGGCTAGTGCGGCGGACGCAGTCGTGCACTTCTGAAGCCAGAAGGATCACGAAATGGAAGAGCTTTTCTGGTCTCAATTCCATAGTTCGGAGTGTCCACTTCCGTTGAGTGATCGGCTGGTTGAGTGGGCTGAGCTGAATAGATTGTCCGGACTTGCCATGATGGATGTGGTCGCTCATCTGTGGCCGGAAAGGACCAAGCCTGAGAGTTATTTTGGCTTCTTGCAGCAATTCCTTGGGGCGGTGCCGCATATCAAGGCGATGAAGCGGTCGGCATGCATAGAAGGTGCACGGATGGCTCTCGCCCGTGTGAAGACATACTGGGCGGAGATGGATGCCACCGCTGTTGCATCCCGGGGTTCGGACAAAAGCCGATTACCCGCCGAGCATTATTTTGAGGAAGTCCTGCAGGGCGCTCATTTAATAGAGTCGCAGTGCTCGAAAGATGTTATGTTTAAATGACATGTATGATTTCTGAGATCATGTTTATAATGCAACGGCTTTTTATACTTGTGCGTTCAAGTATTGAACTATCTCCTGTGCGGCCGTATATGTATAAATAACCTGAAAGATGGCAGTCTTTGGCTTCAGCCCCCACGCACATGGTGCGGGGGTGTTTGTAAAAAAAGCGCTTTTTCACACTTAATCCAACGTCTTGGTCCTTTGAAGGAGGTGATAGCATAGCAAACTAGGCAACCGGACTATAATGCTTTATCACTTTCACTTAGCCATAGGAGCTCGATGGTGGGGCTACTATATAGCCCCTAGAGGCACCGCGCTCTCCGAACTCGGGGCGCATATGTGCCTGACCGGGAAGCGGTCCTTCGTCAAAGTGGAGGAATTATAAACATTCCAATAGTCGATCGAGTGGTTGACCAGTCTCTCGCTATATCATGACAGTCAGTTTTCGGCTTTCTCTACTGAGGTGCTCGCCCGGCCAAACCAGGGCACAATCGCAGTAGTTCTCCTGGTGCCGCGTTAGCCGATGGAGCGGAACGTAAGGCAACAAAACACAGGAGCCGGGTAAACCCAACATTTGACCAAAGACATGATTCGGAGCTGATGCATATAAGGCCTAACTCGAGATGCCGAACACTCCCTAAGGTGTTCGGTCTTTATGATACCGGGCAGAACAATGCCCTAAGCCCCTAGTGTCCAGGTACAGGCGGGAACTTCTGACGCTGCTGATGCCAAAACGCCAGCTTCCTCCTCGGTTATGGTAGGAAACCAGGGGATGTGTATCAACAAGAGACAGTAAGAAAGGTTTACGCAGGGTCTTAATCTGAAAAGAATCCTTGCAACGGGTCCCTGTTGCACGTCTGCGCCTGTGTCTTCGTTGTGCTGTATCCTGGACGGGTGTAGCACGTGCTTCATCTGTAAAAGAGAAGGACTTAGTTTGGAAGAAATATCGTGCAAAAGATGTATTTAAAATAAAGTATAATTTGGAAGATGAATAAAGTTGAGCTTTATTGGCTATCATCGTTTATACGCGCGGCCCCTTGTAAAGGGGTATGCGGCTGGGAAGCCCCTTGTTTATTTACGCCGGACTCGCCTAACTGTGTCCGAGGTCTGAATGACCTGTTTTTAGGGGCTTTGACCTACAAGGTCGGATTAGTGTGTGGCTGTCAAGGCAGTCTCACGTTCTCCGTGGTCGAGGAACACTCGGAGTTACTCTTTAATGAGATTATGCCGCGTGGACCGGGCATTTTAAGCGTAAGGGACGCGTAATGTGGTATTGCGTTAAAGCGGGCAAAAGTTTCGCGTCCCAGTAGTGCTTGAGGGCCACTGTTAAATGGGGCGATATGGAGAGTGAGCTTTTCACGACGTAGGTTGTCGGATGAACCGAACACAACCTCTAGTGGTACAGAGCCTGTACAATTAGCTTAAAGGCGTGGCGTCGCTCCTTTGAAGGAAGTGCTGCTATGGTGAAGTTTGGTAGGGTCTATCCCCATTCTGCGGACGGTGTCCTGGTATGGCAGGTGCCGTACTGTGTTTTCGTGTTATCACATGAAGTGAGTTCACTGTTTGGACTTCTAGTGGGAAAGTCTTCTGTTTTCCGGCGTGCTGCTTGTGGGGTTCGTCGTCGTCGCTTGGTGTGTCGAGCCCCTTGCGTTCGGCATTAAGTCATCCGGACTGCTTGAAGACCCAACAATCCCTGTGGGTATGGTTTGCAGGCTTCCTGGGGGTACTATGTATTTGACATAGTCTATCCAGAATTTTGTTTAGGTTGGATAGCTCGTCACTGTTGTCCTTGAGGGGCAGGGTTTTATTGTTCGGCCAAGAGCTTTTGAATCTGGTGTTGACCGCCGTGCTATTTGGGCCATTTTCCTTATTCCGGCGCTGATCTTTTCTGCATCATGATTTCCCATTTCCATCCCTGACTTCGGATGTACTCGGGTCGCTGGTGCTGCATCTAGCCAGCCAGATATCTTCCCCCGCGCAAAAGCGGGTCATGAGGCTTGTTAGTGCGGCCATTGTTCTTGGTTTTTCCTGGCCGAGGTGTCTGGCTGCTAAGGCTTCGGCGTCCGGACAATAGACTATTTGGTTCTTTTTGGTGAGGAATCTGTTCCAGAATTTGCGTGCTGACTCTCCGGGCTGTTGAGTTATGTGACTTAAATCGTCTGCATCCGGAGGGCGGACATAAGTCCCCTGAAAATTTGCTCGAAACGCATCCTCGATCTCTTCCCAACTTCCAATGGTATTTTCTGGGAGGCTTTTGAGCCAATGCCGAGCTGGCCCTTTGAGCTTGAGGGGTAGGTATTTTATGGCATGGAGATCGTCTCCTCTGGCCATATGTATGTGCAGGATATAATCCTCAATCCAGACTCTGGGGTCTGTTGTTCCGTCATATGCCTCTATGTTTACGGGTTTGAATCCCGCTGGAAATTCATGATCCAGTACCTCGTCGGTGAAACATAGTGGGTGTGCGGCGCCCCTGTATTTGGGTGTGCCGTTGTCTTCAAACGCTCGGCGGGTTGTGTTGCTTCCTGGAGTCTTCTTTTTTGGCCCATATATAGACCTGGCCGGGTCATCCTTTTTCCGAGGATCTTTATGCTGATCGTGTGCCGACTTGTGTGCGGCGCCCCTTGCTGCTCTTAGCCTGTCATTTTGACACTCCAAAATTTTTATTTGGTTTTCAGCAAAAACTTTGTGGTTTTTGAAAAGAGGCCATTTAAAATTTTCCAGAAAACCTTCCTCTTAAAAACTTCCTTTGCTTTGGCAAGGATTTTATTTTTCTTCAAACTATGGTGTTTGATCTTTTGAAACTTCTTCTCTGTTGGTTCCCTCTCAAATTATTTTGGGATTTAATTTTATATTCTTTAAAAAAAAAGAAACTCTATGAAAATTTGGGATTTTCATATCTTGGAAACCACCCATGGCTTTGTATTTTGCCCATGTGGTAAAACCCCTCCAAAACCTCCCCTCCTCCTTGTAATCAACCTAAGTTCTCTGTCCCAACTAATCCAAGCAAGTTTTGGATTTTATTCTAATTTTCTTTCCCCTCAAATCTTTTCTGCAAATTATTTGGAGCCTGAGAGATTTTCAAGGCAAGTACCCTTTTGCATTTGAGTTTTGACCTCAAACCAACTCTCCTGGATGGTCCTTTGTACCCACAACCCAGAACCACCTTGATCCACTCCTCGTCTTTTCAAATTTTTCAAAATTCAGTCTCTGCAAGTTTGGACCAGATTTGCCAAATTTGGTGAAATTCATACCTACACTTCTCCAAAAATTCCACCAAAATTCAGGCAGCCTACTGGAGCAACGAGAAGCCACTCCACCAAAAAATCAGCTCAAGGAAAAATCCCTACATGCCTAGATCATTCTGTCGAACACTTGGCGTGCACTGTTGCTGTTCTTATTCAGAAAAATTCAGTTTTCAGTGTCGTTTTCGTCTGTCAGTTTCAATCACGCGTAGACAGTACGCTTGGCGCGTTGCACGCGGCTTCTTCTCCCTGGCCAGCACCCCCGCATGCGCGCTTGGCGTCTTCCCGGCGTCGGTGGCGCCCTTGGCCGCCCGCGCTGGCGTGTCTTGCAGCGGCCGAACCCCCGTAGCAGCCGACAGGGGACGGAACGGCGGCTCAACGCCGTTCGGCGCCGCCCAACGCCCCTCTACTCTCCGCGTGGCCTCATGCATGCCAGCGCACGCCCGTGGCACCGTCGCCGTGGCCCGGCAAGCACAGAACATGCTCCCTGCCGCTGACGGGCCCGCGCCGCCCCGTTCTGTCGAACTCGCCCATAGCACCAAATCCCAGCCCGATTAGCACCTAAATGGAACCGGTGGACCTCAACGACGACGCCCAACTCCCTAATCACCCCCGACCAAGCCCTGCGCCGCCGTAACTTTCACCGAAGATCCCCGTTCACGGCCACCGCCTCGGACCAACTATAAAAAGGGCCCCCGAGCTCATCCTCGAGCACGCACCACCTCTACACCTCACCAAAGCCCCGCCAGGCCACTAGGAGGACCTCGAGGAGGTCTCCTCCCCCAACTCCGGCCGCCCCGACCCGCCTCGGCCTCCACCTCGATTCGCTCCGGTGAGGCCATCCCCGGCGCCCAAATCTTGTCTATAGCCTCCTTTAGCACCCAGTAAGCTAACGCCAGCATCGATTTGTCCTTCGCAGCTCTCTCCGACGAGTCCCTCGACCACCCGAGCCGCTGTCCGCCGGAGCAAGGCTCGCCGCCGACGTGGTACTCGCCGGCGACCACCACCACCACCAACCGACACGGAATGGCACCCTGAACACGGAGGTACCCTCCGATCCCCCTGCCTCGCCGTGGATCGCCGCCGGCGACCACCGCGGCTCTCGGGCACCGGCGAAATCTGCCGCCCCGTTCGTATATTCAAACCTGACAGGCGGGACCCTCCGTCAGCCTCTCTGTCATTTCTAAATGAATCGTTTTCTGAAAACGCCTTCGGGCAAAATACGTTTTCCCCGCTGGGCTGGCATAGTTGCTATTGAAACGTTTTCTGTTTTTATAAGCTAGCCCCTGGAAACTTTCTGTTTCATTACAGATAAGTCCCTGGACAAAAACCTTTATAACTTTTAAACAGAATAGTATTTTTGATTGATTCTTTTTCTGTCCTCTTCAGATTTTTGTCTAGTTTTTTATCATATTTATTTGAAAAATAATTGGTATACTTTTGTGGACCTCTTGGTATTTACGATAGCGCATATATTTTCTTTATACCGTAGATACCGAAGGAGGTGACGGAACCGCAAACTTCACCGAGCTAGGCTCCGACTACTCCGAACCAGGCAAGCATGTTTGAACTTTTGATATGATGATTGTTTTGGCAAGTTTGCATTAAGTAGTTTATGGCATGTTGATGAACATACCGATGAATGTCCTGTTACCTGAGACGATGAGGCAAGTGAGTTCCGAAAATCCATGAGTGGATGGATGTGAGTATGCATGGCCATGTGTTGGCATAAGGATGGGTAAGATGGCAGTGTTGTAGCATGCCAGGCTTATGCCAGAATATGTGACTTCAATGTCAACTCGTATAATTCCAGTTCCTTCCATTCTTCCTTCCTTGTACTACCACATGTTTTCCGCAAGGAATATGGCTTAGTAAGTTGTAAACCGCTTTCCTGGTACACACCAAAAAGGAGAGGACGTGATGATGGTTCCATGGCCCTGGATTAAAGCCAGTCATCCGATCAGGGGGCATGGGTGTTTCCGGTTGGGACCGAGAGGGGGGCACCCCTTAGAGCGCGCGTATATAAATTTGATCCCATGCTATTCGAGATTGTGATCTCCCCGTCTCAAAAGTTTTTCTTGGACGATGTCTAGGGTGATTCCTAGCATCGAGAGGTAGGATGGGTGTGTACTGGTTAGCTGTGTTTTCTTCCGAAATACCGTAAACGGAACTAGTCCTTCGTGACTACGGAAATCCGTTGGCTGTGGGAAAATTTTTGTACAAACTCTGCAGAGTCATATATTACTTCGAATCATCTATTCCATGTCCAAGTTCGATATTAACTTATCTTAACCAAATGTCAGTTTTGATGACAGAGACTCCGGTGAACCGCATGAGTGCTAAGTCCGGTTAAATGATTATTCCTGTGGATGGACTAACCCGTTTATTCTCATGAATTGAATATTTATTATGAGCATTATTTCCTTGTGAATAAAAGCCCTTTATGTGGTGTCGCTAAGACGTCCGACTGTGGCATTTCTTTTAAAGCCCTTTATGTGGTGTCGCTAAGACGCCCGACTATGGTATTTCTTTTAAAGCCCTTTATGTGGTGTCGCTAAGACGTCCGACTGTGGCATTTCTTTTAAAGCCCTTTATGTGGTGTCGCTAAGACGCCCGACTGTGGTATTTCTTTTAAAGCCCTTTCTGTGATGTCGCCCCGACGTCCGACTGTGGCATTTCTTTTAAAGCCCTTTATGTGGTGTCGCTAAGACGCCCGACTGTGGTATTTCTTTTAAAGCCCTTTCTGTGATGTCGCCCCGACGTCCGACTATGGTATTTCTTTTAAAGCCCTTTCTGTGATGTCGCCCCGACGTCCGACTGTGGCATTTCTTTTAAAGCCCTTTATGTGGTGTCGCTAAGACGCCCGACTGTGGAGGCATTTCCTTATATTTATTTGTTCACCTTTCGAGGCATCGCTTCAGACACCCGATCGGTCTTCATTTATGTTTTTTGGGATTTCAGGCGGACTACCGCCGTTTCCCTTTTACTTACCTCGTTATGCTAATTTTTGAATGTACATTGGTGAATTAATCATGACGCATTCATGCATGCATTTGTTATATCTTACATCCGAACTGTCTTGCGAGTACTTTCAAAGTACTCACTGGCTTGTTGATTTGGCCAGATGCTGACGAAGGCGATCTCATGGATGAAGAATTTGATAGCGAGTCCGACGCCTAGAGGAGTCCCAGTCAGTCTCGTACGACCCTGGATTTGGTCACTATATTATATCCGCTTCCGGTACCAAATAAATTCATCGAGCCTCACCTCGACGCTCGATGAGATGACAGTTTTAGAGACTTGTATCTCTCTCCCCGCTGTGTTTTTCCACCACCGATCTATCCTCGAGTCAGTAGTATGCCTCCATACCACTGTGTCATGTCCTCCATTATGTATATTTATTGGCGTGCTTGTAATAATTTGGTTGAGCAACCGTAGTTCGACCCTGTAATATATTTTATGCTACTGGCTTATTGTATCAAGAATTTGTCTACCAGTGAGGAGGATTTCTCTCATACTGGACTCAAAAGATTGGTTTCTCAATAAATATTTTTATTGGAAAACCGGTCGTGACAAGCTTGGTACCAGAGCCAGGCTGACTGTAGAAAGCCACTAGGTGCGATCGCTAATTGGTTATTAGCTTGATTGAGCCTTTTCATATTTTCTTGATTGTAGTCATTTTCTGTCAGTCAGCATAAATTTATGATCTGACCATGCAGATTTTTTGCCTACTTTTGTAGATGGCCGACAACAGCTGCGAGTCTCAGACCTTCGCCAACGTGCCCGATGGGTTCTTCAAGCTTCTTTCCTTCATTGTTCAGGTCGCGATGGGGCCATCCGTGCGCCCAGTCTTCACACTCTGCCAGCACCGAGTCAACGACAGTCTGACCATGCACCAGGCCGCGGTGCAGTTCAAGGGAGGGCGTGGTGAGTTACGCCGCTTCCGGTTCTTGGGTAGAGCCATGCCTACGGAGAGGCATGCTATGCAGATGGCAGCCCGCGAGGTGATAGCTCGTCTCAGGGATGTCCTCCCCGTGATGAAGACTCGTCGTTACCGTTATCTTCCATGCCATGTGCCTTACACCTGTCACTACGCATTCTCCTGCCCCAGAGGAGAACGAGACGAGGCTTTTGACATGCTCATTGAGTATCTCCGGGCCCTGGAGGCAGCCTTCGACAACCTGGTGGACGACTTCGTGGCGGCCCGCATGGACTCAGTTCATGGCTGTGCTGCCAACAGGAGGGAGCTCCTACCCACCGCACCGCCACTGACTTTTGTCTCATCCTCAGCATCTTATACGCCTACTCGTCGTCTACCTTCTACCGAAGAATTCAACCAAGTCATTGCGCCCACTCCAGCGCGCACTGCACCGCCCTTCGCGCCCACTCCTGTTCGTGTTGTTCCGCCCCTGGCACCCGCTCCGTCCACTCTACGCAACAGTACACATATGGAGCCTATTAGCGAGGAGGAAGTCGAGTCCCCAACCTCGCTACGCCTCGCCCTCGGCAGGGCAAAGGAGGTCGTCAACATCTCCGCCTGAGTACGCTTAGCCGCCATGTAATGTTCCGCTTTGTATGTTATGTTTATATGTACATAGGTTGTGAGAAGTAGCCTGTTTGCGCATCATGTAGGATCTGGAGAAGTGCACTAGCCTAAATAACATGTCAGGATTATGTACGCATATCCTGAGTGATGTATTGTATAATTACCGCCCGCGTCTAAGATATGTAATGAGCAGTTCTTCTCCGTGCGCAAGTCGATTTGTTCTTCTTAAGTAAGCTTGGTTATTTAATTTTATTTGCCAGCTTTATGCATTTATGGTATTGTTTTTGCGACTCTTTCCGCTTTTCTTATGGGTTTTACAAAATATATTCCCAGAGTGAAAAATGTCTCGTCCTTGGACTCGCTCCATGCCAACTCCACCAGAGGAAAATTATGATACACAACCCAGCAACGAGTTCACTCAGGGGCAGTCAAGCCAACAGGGCAGTGAATCGTCACTTTCACAAATGTGCCGCATTTATGAGCAGAGTCAGCAACAACATCGGGAAATGATGAACCAAGTCATCAACATGGGAAATCACCATGGACAGTATCAGCAGCATTCCAAGTTATCTGAGCTACAGAAGACCCGTCCCCAAACATTTTCTCATACTGACAAGCCTCTTGAAGCCGAGGATTGTCTTCGAGATATGGAGAGAAAATTAATTATTGCAAAATGTTCAGATCTCGAGAAAGTACTATATGCTCCACACTATCTCACAGGAGCAGCTGCATCATGCTGGGAGAATTTTCTGCACATGCACCCCAACAAAAATGATATAACCTGGGATGATTTCAAGGAAGGTTTCCGTGGTGCACACATTCCCAAGAGTATTATGAAAATTAAGAAGAGAGAGTTCGATGACCTCAAACAAAGGAACATGGCAGTGTCAGAATACAACGGTCAATTTACTCTATTGTCCCGCTATGCCAATGAAGAACGTATGACTGAAAGCAAGAAGATGGAGAAATTCCTTGACGGTCTGGCGCCCGCGCTTAAATGCCAACTGGTAGTTCACACTTTTCCAGATTTTAAGACACTAGTGGACAAAGCTATTACTCTGGAAAATGAGAGACGTAGCTTGGAGGATTTACGTAAGCGAAAAAGAGACCAGACTACTCTTGCACGCAACCACCGAAGCAGGATAGATTTTCAGAAAGGTGGGACACACAAACCTACAACAAACATCTCTCGCCCAACCAAGAATTTCCATGCAAGGGACAAAGAGTTCACATATCGCCCAGGCGTTACTTGCTACGCTTGTGGAGAAGAAGGGCACTACGCCAAACAGTGCCCCAAGCCAAGGAACTCGACCCCGAAGCCAAACAATGGTGGAAATAATTCAGCGCCCAAGCGCAACAATTTCAACCCCAACAACAACCACAGGAAGGGTCATCTAAACCACGTGACCAAAGAAGAAGCACAAAATGCTCCGGATATCGAACTCGGTACGTTTCCTGTCAACACAATACCTGCAACGGTTTTGTTTGATTCTGGAGCTTCTCACTCATTCATTTCGAAAAGTTTTGCTTTGCAAAATAATTTTTCGATGTTTCCCTTGGAAAAATCCATGATCATCAAGTCCCCTGGGATTCAGCAAGTTACTCAGAGTTACTGTCAGAATGTGGTCATTGAGTTTGAAGGATTGAAATTTTTCGCCAATCTTATTGTGTTGGAAAATAAAGGACTGGATGTCATCCTAGGGATGGACTGGTTAACCACCAACAAAGGTTTTATTGACTGTTTCAACCGGACCGTAATTCTCACGCACCACCACGGGAAGACAATAAAAGTATCAGCCAAGGAAAGAAAAGTACCCCGGCAACCGAGATTGAATAAGGTGGACGTTTCTGAGTTAAGCAAGGTTCCAGTAGTATGTGAATTTCCAGACGTATTTCCCGAAGAACTACCAGGCATGCCACCAGACCGAGAAATAGAATTCAGCATTGAGCTAGCACCAGGAACCACCCCCATATACAAGAAACCATACAGAATGGCACCATCCGAGTTGATCGAGTTGAAGAAACAAATAAAGGAATTACTGGACAAGGGATACATTCGAGCCAGCTCCTCACCTTGGGGATCACCAATTTTATTTGCCAAAAAGAAGGATGGAACACTAAGATTGTGCATAGACTAC
Source organism: Triticum dicoccoides (assembly GCF_002162155.2). Lineage (NCBI taxonomy): Eukaryota > Viridiplantae > Streptophyta > Magnoliopsida > Poales > Poaceae > Triticum > Triticum dicoccoides. The sequence goes on from NC_041383.1 coordinate 112,139,333, forward strand.
CGAGCACTTAACATGGTCACAGTCAAGAACAAATACCCGATGCCATGAATAAATGATTTATTTGATCAGCTCGCTCAGGCCAAGGTATTCTCAAAGATTGACTTAAGGTCAGGATACCATCAATTAAAAGTGCGAACAGAAGATATCCCCAAAACAGCCTTCACCTCCAGATATGGACTATATGAGTTCACAGCTATGCCTTTTGGATTAACAAACGCCTCCGCATATTTTGTTCACCTCATGAACAAAGTATTTATGAAGTTTATGGACAAGTTCGTTGTGGTATTTATCGATAATATTCTGATATACTCCAAAACACCAGAAGAGCACGCGGAACATCTCAGGATTGTGCTAGGAGAACTCAGGAAACATCAATTGTATGCCAAGTTCAGCAAGTGCGAATTTTGGCTAAGACAAGTAGGCTTTCTAGGTCACGTGCTGACCCAAGACGGTATCGCAGTGGACCCGGAGAAAGTTAGGGCCATACTTGACTGGAAGGCACCAGCCAGCGTAACGGACATACGAAGTTTCTTGGGAATGGCAGGATATTACCGCAGATTTATTGAAGGATTCTCCACTCTAGCCAAGCCAATGACGCAGTTGCTCAAGAAGGACAAGAAGTTTGAATGGACAGAAGCCTGCGAAAAAACTTTCCAAGAGTTAAAACGGAAATTAACCACAGCACCGGTATTAATTGTGCCAGACATACACAAAAACTTTGAGGTGTATTGTGACGCATCCCGAAAAGGTCTCGGGTGCGTGTTGATGCAAGAAGGCAAGGTTGTCGCATACGCTTCACGACAACTCCGCAAGCATGAGGAAAATTATCCCACTCATGACTTAGAAATGGCAGCAGTCATTCATGCACTTAAGGAATGGAGGCATTTCTTACTTGGGAATCGATGTGAAATATACACGGACCATAAGAGTCTCAAATATATTTTCACACAGCCAGAACTAAACTTACGGCAATGACGCTGGTTGGAATTGGTAAAGGATTATGATGTCGGTATCCACTATCATCCAGGGAAAGCAAATGTAGTGGCCGATGCTCTTAGTCGAAACCCCAGCTCCGACGAAAACAGTCTGCAAAGTTTGAAACCTGAATTCCAACAAGAATTTGCCAAACTCAACTTGTTAATGATCGCGGGAGGCACCATATCAAACTTGGAAATAAAGCCCGACCTTGTGGAGAGAATTAAAGAAGCTCAGCCTGGTCACCCCAGCATTGAAGGAATTAAAAGAAAGGTGAGTATGGGCAAGGCCTCGGAATTTGTCATAGGCGATGATGGAATATTATGGTATGGGAACAGACTCTGCGTGCCAAACATAGAGGACCTCAGACAGCAAATCCTAGCTGAAGCACACACCACTCCATATTCAATCCACCCTGGAGGAACCAAAATGTATAAGGATATTCAGGAAAGATTTTTGTGGCACGGTATGAAGAGGGACATAGCCACATTCGTTGCATGTTGCGATTCTTGTCAACGCATAAAAGTTGAGCATCAAAAACCAGCCGGACTACTGCAACCAAACAAAATACCTGAGTGGAAATGGGATGAAATAGGGATGGATTTTATTGTCGGACTACCTCGGTCACGACACGGGAATGATGCCATATGGGTCATCACCGATAGATTAACCAAGGTGGCACATTTCATTCCAGTGAAAACAACCTACAACACTCAGAAGCTTGCCAGGATTTATCTCTCCCGTATAGTTTGTCTGCATGGAGTCCCGAAGACTATAATATCCGACAGAGGCACTCAATTTGTCTCGAGATTCTGGGATCATTTACAACAGGCTCTGGGAACTCAATTGGCCTTCAGCACAGCCTATCATCCCCAGACTGATGGACAGACTGAACGCGTAAACCCAATTTTAGAAGACATGCTGAGAGCATGTGTCCTCACCTATGGAACCAGTTGGGAAGAAAGCCTGCCATATGCCGAGTTCGCATACAACAACAGTTACCAGGCCAGCCTGCAAATGGCACCTTTTGAAGCCCTATACGGATGGAGATGTCGTACCCCGCTAAATTGGTCAGAGACCGGAGACAGCCGTATCTTCGGCCCAGACGTGCTCAAAGAAGCCGAGGAAAAAGTCAAGCTAATCAGGGACCGACTCAAGACCACTCAAAGCCGACAGAAGAGTTATTACGATTAGAGACATCGTGGGGTCAATTTTGAACCCGGTGAATTTGTGTACCTACGAGTATCACCTATGAGGGGACTGCAACGGTTTAAGATTAAAGGAAAGTTAGCACCAAGATTCATTGGACCATTCTGCATAGTGGCACGACGAGGCACTATAGCCTACCAGCTAGACTTACCCGAAGACTTGTCCGACATTCACGACATGTTCCACGTCTCTCAATTAAGGAAGTGCATAAGTAAACTAGAGAAACAAGTATTGCATGAGAACATTGACGTGCAGCCAGACCTCACTTATCGGGAACGCCCAGTAAAAATATTAGAGGAGTCTGAAAGGAGAACCCGACAGAAGACCATCAAATTTTTCAGAGTTCAGTGGAGCGACCACACCGAAAGCGAAGCAACTTGGGAAAGAGAGGATTTTCTTCGGACAGAACATCCATACTTATTTAAGGATCAGCTGGAATCTCGGGGACGAGATTTTTCCTAAGGGGGTAGGTGTTGTGACACTCCAAAATTTTTATTTGGTTTTCAGCAAAAACTTTGTGGTTTTTGAAAAGAGGCCATTTAAAATTTTCCAAAAAACCTTCATCTTAAAAACTTCCTTTGCTTTGGCAAGGATTTTATTTTTCTTCAAACTATGGTGTTTGATCTTTTGAAACTTCTTCTCTGTTGGTTCCCTCTCAAATTATTTTGGGATTTAATTTTATATTCTTTAAAAAAAAAGAAACTCTATGAAAATTTGGGATTTTCATATCTTGGAAACCACCCATGGCTTTGTATTTTGCCCATGTGGTAAAACCCCTCCAAAACCTCCCCTCCTCCTTGTAATCAACCTAAGTTCTCTGTCCCAACTAATCCAAGCAAGTTTTGGATTTTATTCTGATTTTCTTTCCCCTCAAATCTTTTCTGCAAATTATTTGGAGCCTGAGAGATTTTCAAGGCAAGTACCCTTTTGCATTTGAGTTTTGACCTCAAACCAACTCTCCTGGATGGTCCTTTGTACCCACAACCCAGAACCACCTTGATCCACTCCTCCTCTTTTCAAAATTTTCAAAATTCAGTCTCTGCAAGTTTGGACCAGATTTGCCAAATTTGGTGAAATTCATACCTACACTTCTCCAAAAATTCCACCAAAATTCAGGCAGCCTACTCGAGCAACGAGAAGCCACTCCACCAAAAATCAGCTCAAGGAAAAATCCCTACATGCCTAGATCATTCTGTCGAACACTTGGCGTGCACTATTGCTGTTCATATTCAGAAAAATTCAGTTTTCAGTGTCGTTTTCGTCCGTCAGTTTCAATCACGCGTAGATAGTACGCTTGGCGCGTTGCACGCGGCTTCTTCTCCCTGGCCAGCACCCCCGCATGCGCGCTTGGCGTCTTCCCGGCGTCGGTGGCGCCCTTGGCCGCCCGCGCCGGCGTGTCTTGCGGCAGCCGAACCCCCGTAGCAGCCGACAGGGGACGGAACGGCGGCTCAATGCCGTTCGGCGCCGCCCAACGCCCCTCTGCTCTCCGCCTGGCCTCATGCATGCCAGCGCACGCCCGTGGCACCGTCGCCGTGGCCCGGCAAGCACGGAACGTGCTCCCTGCCGCCGACGGGCCCGCGCCGCCCCGTTCTGTCGAACTCGCCCATAGCACCAAATCCCAGCCCGATTAGCACCTAAATGGAACCGGTGGACCTCAACGACGACGCCCAACTCCCTAATCACCCCCGACCAAGCCCTGCGCCGCCGTAACCTTCACCGGAGATCCCCGTTCACGGCCACCGCCTCGGACCGCCTATAAAAAGGGCCCCCGAGCTCACCCTCGAGCACGCACCACCTCTACACCTCACCAAAGCCCCGCCAGGCCACTAGGAGGACCTCGAGGAGGTCTCCTTCCCCAACTCTGGCCGCCCCGACCCGCCTCGGCCTCCACCTCGATTTGCTCCGGTGAGGCCGTCACCGGCGCCCAAATCTTGTCTATAGCCTCCTCTAGCACCCAGTAAGCTAACGCCAGCATCGATTTGTCCTTCGCAGCTCTCTCCGACGAGTCCCTCGACCACCCGAGCCGCCGTCCGCCGGAGCAAGGCTCGCCGCCGACGTGGTACTCGCCGGCGACCACCACCACCACCAACCGACGCGGAATGGCACCCTGAACACGGAGGTACCCTCCGATCCCCCTGCCTCGTTGTGGATCGCCACCGGCGACCACCGCGGCTCTCGGGCACCGGCGAAATCTGCCGCCCCGTTCGTATATTCAAACCTGACAGGCGGGACCCTCCGTCAGCCTCTCTGTCATTTCTAAATGAATCGTTTTCTGAAAATGCCTTCGGGCAAAATACGTTTTCCCCGCTGGGCTGGCGTAGTTGCTACTGAAATGTTTTCTGTTTTTATAAGCTAGCCCCTGGAAACTTTCTGTTTCATTACAGATGAGTCCCTAGACAAAAACCTTTATAACTTTTAAACGGAATAGTATTTTTGATTGATTCTTTTTCTGTCCTCTTCAGATTTTTGTCTAGTTTTTTATAAAATTTATTTGGAAAATAATTGGTATACTTTTTGTGCACCTCTTGGTATTTACGATAGCGCATATATTTTCTTTATACCGTAGATACCGAAGGAGGTGACGGAACCGCGAACTTCACCGAGCTAGGCTCCGACTACTCCGAACCAGGCAAGCATGTTTGAACTTTTGATATGATGATTGTTTTGGCATGTTTGCATTAAGTAGTTTATGGCATGTTGATGAACATACCGATGAATGTCCTGTTACCGGAGACGATGAGGCAAGTGAGTTCCGAAAATCCATGAGTGGATGGATGTGAGTATGCATGGCCATGTGTTGGCATGAGGATGGGTAAGATGGCAGTGTTGTAGCATGCCAGGCTTATGCCAGAATATGTGACTTCAATGTCAACTCGTATCATTCCAGTTCCTTCCATTCTTCCTTCCTTGTACTACCACATGTTTTCCGCAAGGAATATGGCTTAGTAAGTTGTAAACCGCTTTCCTGGTACACACCAAAAAGGAGAGGACGTGATGATGGTTCCATGGCCCTGGATTAAAGCCAGTCATCCGGTCAGGGGGCATGGGTGTTTCCGGTTGGGACCGAGAGGGGGGCACCCCTTAGAGCACGCATATATAAATTTGATCCCATGCTATTCGAGATTGTGATCTCCCCGTCTCAAAAGTTTTTCTTGGACGATGTCTAGGGTGATTCCTAGCATCGAGAGGTAGGATGGGTTTGTACTGGTTAGCTGTGTTTTCTTCCGAAATATCGTAAACGGAACTAGTCCTTCGTGACTACGGAAATCCGTTGGCTGTGGGAAATTTTTTGTACAAACTCTGCAGAGTCATATATTCCTTCGAATCATCTATTCCATGTCCAAGTTCGATATTAACTTATCTTAACCAAATGTCAGTTTTGATGACAGAGACTCCGGTGAACCGCATGAGTGCTAAGTCCGGTTAAATGATTATTCCTGTGGATGGACTAACCCGTTTATTCTCATGAATTAAATATTTATTATGAGCATTATTTCCTTGTGAATAAAAGCCCTTTATGTGGTGTCGCTAAGACGTCCGACTGTGGCATTTCTTTTAAAGCCCTTTATGTGGTGTCGCTAAGACGCCCGACTGTGGTATTTCTTTTAAAGCCCTTTCTGTGATGTCGCCCCGACGTCTGACTGTGGCATTTCTTTTAAAGCCCTTTATGTGGTGTCGCTAAGATGCCCGACTGTGGTATTTCTTTTAAAGCCCTTTCTGTGATGTCGCCCCGACGTCCGACTGTGGCATT